>NC_081560.1:126763682-126822146 GCF_022355385.1 Mustela nigripes
GGGAGGGGAGGGAAGGGTAAGGAAGGGGAGGAGAGGGGAGGGGAAGGAAAGAAGGGAAGGGAAGGGGAGGGGAGGGGAGGGAAGGGGAGGAAGAGAAGGGAAGGGGAGGGGAGGGAAGAGGAGGGGAGGGAAGGGAAGGGAAGGGAAGCTCTATGTAGAAGAAAACTGCAAGATCTTCATGGCCTACCTTTGTTCTCATTCATTTAACTTACTTACATGTTGGTGCTGGACTGCCAGATATACAGGAACCAGGCTCCTTTGATCTCCACCTTCCTTTAGGGCCTCAAAACCCCTTCACTTCCATATGGCAGATGGGAAGGAGAAGACAGACAAGGCACATCAGCTTCAACACCACGCCAATTTCCAAGTGATATATCAGTTCCCCCTACATTGCATGAGTGAAAATTAGTCACATAGTCACAGGTGGATTGGTGGGAGTGCATGGGCAAGTTGGAAAATGTAGCCTCTGGCTGGGCCTCCCATTTGTTCCAGTCACTGGTCCACACCACTGGAAACAGATTAAGTGTCTCTGGTGGATGGCTAACCATCTCCGTCACCCTGCTGGAGATCCTAAAACCCATCTGACCTGTTCTCATATACACGAGAATCCCCAGCCAAAGAAGACAGAAAGAATAAATGTGTGACCAAATTCTTTCCATCTCTGCTAGTTCACACCTTCTGTGAGTTCATTAAAATAGCTAAAGAGAACCCAAAGAGCAAGTGCAAAAGCTGTTTGCTAGAATCCATACACATGGGCACTGTTTGGAACAGAAGGTGATAGCCAACAATTTGTCTTTCTGCCACAGACTACAAAAAAAGTATGTAGGTCTATGTTATATAATGGAGTAGCTCATTTCTGATAATAAATTCGCAGGCTGCAGGGATTAAACACCCCATCACCTAAAGTCCCATTACCATAAAGTATGAGTGTGTACCCTGCTTCTCTGTGAGAGAAAATCTGAGTTCCATTATTATTGTTAAATAAAAGATAACTTCTGATCTGGGTGCCATCTGGAAACACTGTCTCTTAATATTCAGAAGTTATCCAACTTTTCTTTAATTAAAGACGATCAGATATTTACGTGTCTCTCATACTTGAGGTTTCCAGGAGGCTGAGGGTTGACAAAATGTGTGCTTGAGTGAATCGTGGAAGGCACTGGGGATTGTCTCTTCCTGCTGTGCCATCTTGCCCTGAGAGTTCCAGCAGAGAATCAGGAGTGTCGGTGTGGTGTTTCCCTGACTGTGGATTCTGATCTGCTATTTGAGGATTTTTGCACGAGATAGAGCCATAATGGGCATGATGGGGAAGGACAATAAACCTCTGATCTGGCACAAGGAACATCAACTGTTATTATATAATTCTACTGTGAATAGGCAAAGGAAATTCAGCTTATTGGGAGGCTCCTGTAGGCCCCAGATTCACATGTCCATTGAAGGATAATTGTTGTTGGCGCTTCTCATGTTTCTGCACCTTCCAGCTGGTTTGTCAGGGACTTAATTCCATTGTCTCCTGACACAGGGAGAGATGTTAGCATTTGCCTTCTCTCTTTGTGTTTTAACTTGTTCCTTGTCAAGGGAACAGGGAACACTCACTTGACTAATAAAAGTTTGGTATTTATCGAGGTATTTTTCTGGCACCTTGTTTTCTTTTTATTTGTTGATTTTTTGCTCCTTTTTTTGTTGTGTTTTTACCAGAGTTGGTGAGTTGAAGATACAATGTGGACCTTCTTCCACCTGCACTGTTGCGGTGGTCCTCCTCTCTTTCTTGCTTCCAAGCAGAAGGCCCACCTACATGGTGAGAGGCTAAGGCTTCTGGTCCCTGAGGCAGCTGAATCTCCTGAAAACCCCATATGTGAAGAGGTTATGATTTTCCACTTTTAGGTGAGAAAACTCAGGGTCTCCCACCAGCGACTTAGTCTAATGATGAGCACATGTTAATAGGATGCCGCTATGATGACCTCATACTCAGCCACTTTCTCTAGTCCTGATTTCCCAAGAAGCCCTGTGTTTTGGGGACCACTGAGCCATCATTCATGAAGCTAATGTTTTGATCCCAATAACTCTTTGGGTCTGTTCCCTACTAGAGCCTGAAGGGAAGAATGATGAGAGATTGGAATCCCCACCCATCAACACAGGCAGATGAGTTAAATTAAAGTTCCAAAAATAATCCAGTTAAATCCTACTTTATACTCCCAAATCTCAAAATATAATCAATTATGTACCAGCTCAAGACAATTTTTTTCTACCCCTTTGTCTTACCAAATAATTAAACCCATATCATTTGTTATTCATATACTTCAGAAGGAGCAAGAAAACAATAGAAGAATTGGGAGATTTATTACTGAGGTTTCTGGATGTCAGTTGTAATGTTTGGTGACTATCCAGTTAGGATGTGACATTTGTCTTTAGTAGCAGCCACTCATCCTTCCACTTCCCTTTGACGCAATACATCATTGCTCCACCACTTTTCATATCATGGTGTGTCCTCAAGCATGAATGTCCTTAGGCAAAATTAAAAGGTGGATTCTCTAGGGACACCTGGGAGACTCAGTCGGTTAAGTGTCTGCCTTCAGTTTAGGTCATGATCTCAGTGTCCTGGGATCGAGCCCCACATCGGCTGAGCAGGGAGCCTGCTTCTCCTTCTCGCTGTGTCTGCCACTCCCCCAGCTCATTTTCTCTCTCTCTCTGTCAAATAAACAAATAAAATCTTAAAAAAAAAAAAAAAAAAAAGAGGAAAAAAATAAAAGGTGAATTATTGGCTGAGGTGGTGGGAGGAAGAGAGATGGTAGGCTAAAAAATACTACATTCATTATTTTCTATATTCAGAGAAAAATCTGATTATGAATGAGTCCCTTAACTGAGTATCAGGGAAGAGAATGACTGATTCTGTTTCTCGATTGGTGGGGGGGGGGGGGGGGTGGGTGGTGAGGGAGGCAGTGGGGACATCTAGAAGAAAAACACTTGTAAACAAAAAGAAGTGTTAAGATCACAACATCTGTATCAGACACCTCAGGTGCCTTGTCTGCCCCTTTTATTCCAGGTTTTTTGCTTTTGTTTTTGTTTCTTTTGCTATTCTTCTTCTTTTTTTTCTTTTAAATTTTGCTATGTTAGTCACCATACAGTACATCATTTGTTTTTAATGTAGTGTTCTATGATCCATTGTTTGCATGTAACACCCAGTGCTCCATGCAATCCATGCCCTCTTTAATACCCATCACCAGACTCATCCATCCTCCCATGTTCCTCCCTTCTAAAATCCTCCATTTGTTTATTCCAGCTTTTGCTGTTGCAACCAGCTATGCATAGAGGCAACATCATGGCTTAGCTGCAAATGGGGTTTCTGAGCACCTGCTGGAACCTTCTCAGCCATTCTCATGCACATGCACATCTGAGAGTATGAGCTAAAATGAGCTCATACTCATACTCATATTTTTTAGCTCATACATGTATGTTAGAGCAATAGAAATCTTTAGATAAACACTGCCCTCTTACCAGCAGACTTTTAAAGAGTACTTTTAAAGAGTACCTTCTTTGCTACTAGTAAATATTGAGATGCTCTGATTATCATGACTACCTATAAACCATTAGCATAAAAGTACCTGTGCATCATAGCAATCAGAAAATTTCTAACCTTCTAGAATGGAAACTGCTGCTATCCCCTTGCCACAGAGATCGGATCAATGACTGTTGTGCAGTGGAGGCTTCAGTCAGGGCATGGTCTTCTCCTCCAACTCCCATCCTCCTCAACCATTGCCCCAGGTCCTAGGCATTTGGTTGAGGAATGAGCACATTTGACCTATTAGTCTACTCGGGCTGGAGTTCAGCATATTTTTAGATGGCGATGGAAAGCAACTTTTTCTTTTTGCTGTTGGAACAAACAAGATACCATGCATCACTGCAAGCTACTGGCAGCCATCCGATGTTCATGAGACAAGCCAGCCTCAAGTCAATACTGTAGAGAACAAAGTAGGGACATGGAAAAGCAGTAGTTGGTCAGTGACATCACTGAGCCATTCGACCAGCTCCTTGTCTGATGCACCCATACTCTAAATTTTTAAGTTGTAACAACAAATAAACTCCTATTTCTATTTAAGACAGTATGGGTTTTCCATAACTTTCATACATATTTTTTTTAAGTTTTTATTCACTTATTTGAGATAAAGAGAGGGAGAAGATCAGACGGAGAAGCAGACTCCCCAAGGAGCTGGGAGCTCAACACAGGACTAGATCCCAGAACTTTGAGATCATGATCAGAGCAGAAGGCAGCCGCTTAACCAACTGAGCCACCCAGGCATCCCACTTTCATACATATTCTTACTACTATATTTAATTTGAAAGTCATGGAATTTTGCAAGTTTTAAAATTCTTTTCACTAAACATGGTTATAATAAAATAAGACCATTTTAATTATCAGGAAAATAAATTTACACTTGTATTTTATTTCAAGATTACCAGATAAATAAAATTTTATTGGAAAAGACATGAGGATATCAGAACTTATTTTTTTAACCATAGAATATTATTAATCACTGAGTGTTTCAAAAAGGTTCATGAATTCTTAAGCATTATGAAAATTTTACTTTTAAAAATGATGCACAAACATTTGTTCCATTCCCCAGACTAGGGACACTTTCATCCAGGATTTGTTCAAATATATCTTCTAGTTCTCTCTCTCTCACTCTCCACCCACTCAAGGATCCAAATAATTCTGATAGTGGAACGTTTCATGGCATCATTTATTTCCCTAATTCTGTTTTCATGACTTCTAAACTGCTTGTTCCAGGCCTCCTCCTGATCCTTCTTTTCTGTCAGTTTGTCTTCTAGATAACTAATTTGGTCTTCTACCTAATTTACCCTAGTTGTTAGAGAATTTAGAGTAGATTGGATCTCATTCATAGAATTTTTTAGTACTGACAGATCAGCCCTCACTTCTGCCGTTGGAGTTTCTATGTTGCCAATAGTGGTCTTCTCCAACCTAGCCATTGCCTGGATATTGGTACCCTGAATTCCCTTTCTGACATAATGTTTATGTCCATTTCCAATAGTTCTGTGGCAGAGGGCACAGTCTCTGAATTTTTCCTCTGTTGGGAGTTCCTCCTCCTAGTCATTTTGGTGAGAGGTGGTTGAGGGGATATATAGCTGAATATATCAAACATGATCCAAGCAAGGTGGACCTTAGAAAGTTTCAGAGCAATTGGAAGTAACCACCAAAAAGCAAGAAAAAAGAGAGAGAAAGAAAAAAGAAAAAACCCAGCCAAAATGAGCCCCAAAAGTAAGATTTATAAGGCACAAAAACAAAAACTAACAAAAAGACCAAAAAAAAGTAAAAGTAAAAAGAAGAAAAACCTAGCCAAAATGAACCCAAAGAATAAGATTTACGTAGCACAAAAACAAAAATAAATACACAGAAATAGTGACAAAAGAATAAGATGGGAAGGTGGTTAAAAACCCTTGATGTGGCCCAGGAAGATTATTTTAGTTCTTCCTGGGTGAATCTTGTTATTTTTGTTAAAGGACTCAACTTTCCAGAGATACAGGCAAATTAAAACTGGTTTATATATAGGGGTAGTATTCAATAGGGAAAAAAAGAATACCTTGAAGCTTATATCTATATATATATATTCAAAAAAAAAGAAAAAAGAAAAAGAAACACAGGTGTATGTATGAATAAAGTTCAAGTACAAAAACAATTAAAAAGTTATTATGGATTGGGGAGAATATGTGATATGGTGTGTGCTGTGAAATGTGTAAGTCTGACCATTCACGGACCTGTACCCCTAGGGCAAATAATACATTATATGTTAATAAAGATAATTAATTTTTAAAAAAATTTAATTTAAAAAAAGAAAAAAGTTATTATGGAGTATGTTGTATTAAACATCTAGTTGTAATGGTAAGCAGGTTAAAAAAATGAAAGAACAAGAGTCATAAGAATAAATTTTTTAAAAAAAGAAAGTTGTATCTATGAAATATAAGAATGAATTTTTTTTAAAAAGAAAAGTTGTATCTATAAAATATACACAAGTTTGGGGGCAATACTGGGAGCTTAATATATTGTTTTCCCCTGATGTTGGTGTTTTACAGTTTAATGGGGACCCTGTGGTTGTTGTCATCCTGTTCTTTTGGTTTGTCTTCTGGGGGCGGGGCCTGCTGTGTTGTTTTTCACTCAGTCTTGCTTGGGCTGCATAGCCCTGACCCCTATCAAGGCTAGGCTCTGTGGAAACAGATTTTTCAGGCTTTTGTTTTCTTGAGATTTTTGTTCTTTGTTGGCTTTTTGCAGCTTTTTGGAGGGTTGGTGCAAAGTAAGCTGTCCACACCCAGTCCTGTGCCTCAGAGAGAAGCCTCAGTTTGCTCCCCTCTGGATGGTCCAGAACACACAGACTCCCCCTCTGCAAACTCCACTGAACACTACAACCTCCTACAGGCACTGCACACTCCCCGTCACCATCTCAGTGGTTGCTGGAGGCCCCTGCTTGTCTCTGCACTCTCGTGCCACTAAATCCGTGAGTGATACTGATCCAGGTAAACCCAATCCCAGTGACTGCTATCGCTGGACTGCTGTCTGGAGCCCACTCCCACACCAAGTGTGCTCAGATCCCGGGTAACACAGGTCTCAGAAGGCTGCAGTCTCAGGAACTGCTGGCAGAAGACATGAACAGACACTTCTCCAAAGAAGACATACCCATGAAAAATGTTCATCATCATTAGCCATCAGGAAAATTCAAATCAAAACCACACTGAGATACCACCTTACACCAGTTAGAATTAACAGGACAGAAAACAAGTGTTGGTGAGGATGTGGACAAAGGGAATCTTCTTACACTGTTGGTTAGAATGCAAGTTGGTGCAGCCACTTTGGAAAACAGTGTGGATATTCCTTAAGAAATTAAAAATAGAGCTACCCTATAACTCTGCAATTGCACTACTGGGTATTTTCCCCAAAGATGTAGATGTAATGAAAAGAAGAGCCATCTGTACCCCAATGTTCATAGCAGCAATGGCCACAATCACCAAATTGTGGAAAGAGCCAAGATGCCTTTCAATAGACGAATGGATAAAGCAGATATGGTCCATATATACAATGGAATATTAGGCCTCCATCAGAAAGGATGAAAACCCAACTTTCTTATCAACATGGATAGGACTGGAGGTGATTATGCTGAGTGAAATAAGTCAAACAGAGAGAGTCAATTGTCATATGGTTTCACTTACTTGTGGAGCATAAGGAATATCATGGAGGACATTAGGAGAAGAAAAAGAAAAGTGAATTGAGGGAAATCACAGAGGGAGATGAACCATGAGAGACTGTGGACTCTGAGAAACAAACTGAAGGTATTAGGAGGGGAGGTGGAGTAATGGGTAAGCCTGGTGGTGGGTATTAAGGAGAGCACATATTACATGGAGCACTGGGTGTGATGCATAAACTCTGACTCTTGGAACACTGAAAAAATAAAAGAAAATTTAAAAGAAAAAAGAAAAATGGTGCATATATTTGCATGAAAATCTTCTCACTATTGTTATTTTTGCTAGCCCCAAAGAATCGGTGCCACCCATTCCCCCTGCTACTAGAACCACAGCTCAGTCTGCATATTTTTTCTCTGCTCTCCCAAGTTTTAACCAGAATAATGACAGAAGGCATTTGAATAAAAGAATTTGGAGTTTACCTAGTTAACCTTCACCATGCCAGTGCACTGGGATGTCAAACAACTTCTTCAAACTCGTGTTTTCTCTCTTGGATTTCTTATAACCAACAATTTATAGTACTAAGCCTGAAAGAAAAATTCTATAACCTTAAGAAATTATGTCCTGAGCTTTATAGATAAAAATAGCAGAACAACAAATGAAATGTATGTTTCCTCTGAAGGTAGCAAGAATGGGGTCAGTAGAGAAATACCCTTAGGAGTCCTGAAGTCAGTTCTCCCTATTACCTTACTCATGTTTTATTGCCCCCCCTTAAATATGGAATGTATTTGCAGGCACTGCACACTCGAAATAAAGAAAGCAACAAAGATTCCTGCTGTGACATGAAAAGCATGAAATATACTGTCAGCTAGAGCAGCATATCCAGCCCTTCCTGGAACAAGAGCACCATGGGCTCTGAAAAATAGGAATTAAGACAGAGGAATGAAATGGTAGGGGTATGGGGTGGGAGGGAAACAGTAGAAGGGGCAAGAGGGGGAAAAAAGGGGAAAACAAGTGTAGGGGAGTGAAAGGAGGCAGGGAGGAAGAAACAGGCTAGAAGAAAGAGAGTATCTGTTTAGTGAGACAAACAAAATTACAAAAGCATTCAAGCAGCTGTCTATAAGACAGAAGGAGACTATATGGCGAGGATTTGCTTCCATGCAGGACAAATGTCACCATGATGTGCTACTCAACTAGGGGGTTCGATCCATTTTCTGTCATTGTTTTGCTGAGAAAACTTCAGGGGTTTCATGTGGCTTATGACTCTGAGGGCAGACACTGAAGGTGCTTCATAATACATCTCCATTCTCCATTCTTTCGAATGCAATGGGATATCCCTTTACTCCCCACTGTGAAGCTCTAGCCCTATGTATGTTTCTTTCCTACAAATCCCAGAGAGTCATTTGTACCTTCTTACCTTTGGACACACTGCTGCCTCTCTCTGAATTACCCACCTCATTCTCCACACACATCTCCATGGAAATCCTAGCTGACCAAGAGGATATCCCTCCCATTGCACCTCCTCCCAGAAGTCTTCCTTAAACACTCCAGCCTCAACTGATCCCTCCCTTCTCTACAGCCTGGCTGAACTTAGTCTGGATCATTCTCTTCCTAAAACAAGCTGGGGTGAATGAAGCAAATAAACTGTGTCATTCATGTCCCTTCTTAATCACTCCTGACCTTACTCTATTGATTATTTCATTATAAAACTTTCTCCTTTTATATACATTGGACACTGTAGACAAATAAGAACATAGTATACCTAGTATCAGAAAAGAGACTTAATACTGGGAATCTTCTGCAATTCTACCTTCAATGGGATAGTATTTCTTTAGAATAAATCAAAAGAAAAGACTGTTCAATTTGAGAAATTCCTCTTTGTCTAAACATGGTTGTAGAATTCAGATTCTAATAAATTCAGTGTTTTAAAGAAACATCTTCAGTCCAAATTTTAAGAGACAGGAAGCAGAATAAATTAAGCATTGATAAGAAGACAGCTTAACTTTTTTTAAAAAAACTAATTTTACAATATATTGCCTTAGCCCATTTATGCTGTTATGGCAAAATACCACAGACTTGGTGTCTTATAAACAACATAAATCTATTTCTTGCAGTTCTCAAGGCTGGAAATCTGAGATTGGGGTGTCAACATCATCAGGTGAGGGCCATCTTCTGGGTCACAGACTTGTTGTATCTCACATGGTGAAGGGGCAAGGGAGTTCTGTGCACCTCTCTTTTCTAAGGGCATTAATCCCATTCATGAGGCTTATACCATCAGCCCCCAAATGTCTGCCTCGTAATATCATCACATTGGGTATTTGGATTTCAACAACTAAATTTGGAGGAGAACATAAACATTCAGACCACATCATGTTTTCACCATACATTTGACCATTGCAACATGATTCTAAAGAAAATCATTTCTGTAAAAATATTTGAGGGCTTCATCAGTTTTCCAAAGTGTTTCTCTTACTATTTTGATAGTCAAATAACTTTGTTTTGAAGTGCTTCTCATGTCATCACAGAATTTTTCCTTCAAGGGAGTAAGAGGGCAATGCTTATCTGGGGACTTCCTCTGGCCCAGAGTAGCTCACATCACCATTGTTTTCTGCTTGAACATTTCCACAGCCTTTTTATCATGGAATTTAAGAGTCTCCAAAATCAGTTTATTATCAATTTATTATCATTTTGAAATTTTTCATATTTTGTAAGATTAGAAATGTCATTTTATGACTGTATTTTCAGATATTATGCAGCAACAATTTTTCATCGAAAAGAAAATGACTTAGGGTGCCCAGCTGGCTCAGTCAATAGAGCATACAACTCCTGAACTCAGGATCATGAGTTCAAGCCCCATGCTGGGAATGGAGCCTACCTTACATATAAAATAAATAAATAAATAAATATATATATATATATATATATATATATAAATAAAATCAGATGTTCCTTAAAAAAACAAAACACTGACATGTTGGGCCAGTATAGTTGACAGTGATAAGTAGAAGGGAATAATGTAATATGGGAATTTTTTTTATATATGGCTCTTGTTTTCTCATAGAGCTAAGACCAATAACGTATACTCCCCTTCGGTGTCATTCAAAGTTAAGATTTTAGAAAGGTCCCATCTACAAATTATTTGTGTCTAGTCTATGAAAAGATAAAAGCAAAAATTGAGAGTAAGGTAAGTAACTTTTTTTTTTTTTTAACTTGTTTCCAAGGTAAGTAACTTTTATAACAATTTGGCATTACTGGGACATTCAAGTGCATGGTCAGTGAACTCAACTCACTGAGTAAGATATAGGTTGTTTGGGAGGGTACTGATCTTGTGCAGTGAGTCAACCTACCACAAGCTATATACTATGTATGTGCACGTGTTGGTCTGTGATGGACTGAGACTTTTAAAAATTGGTACTTCACCACAAACACTTTGAGAAACACTTCTCTATTTTATTCCATAGAGAACCCACTAGTCCAGGAAACCATAATCCCTACTCATTTGCCAAAACACTTTCCATGGCAAAATAATCTTTCCATGAAGGAAGAATTTCTGGTTTGTTTTCTTTTCTTTAAGTGATTAACCCTTGTTCTTTATCTTTTTTCCTTCTCATTACATTTTATATCTCTAGTTACACTTCACTATTATAAATTTCTAAGAGGAGTGGCCTCATAATCGAATTCCTGACTTACTGAATAGTGAGTCATTGTTGCTGGAAGTATTCAAACAGAAGCAGAACAATTATGGGGTGGGGGTGATTTTGTTAAGGGATAATCATGTATCAGATAAACTTTAGAATTGTAAAGTTCCTTCTGACTCAGAGATTCTACGACTGAATATGACCACTCTATGATAAAACAGTTATTTACCACATTTCTGACCTTAGAAAGGAAAGAAGAAAAAACATGCCAATTGTGTGATCTGTCCTTTGGTGATATGTGTAGGAGTGGTGGTCCATGACATTCTATATATAGGGTCCCCCCATTTCTGAATTTTAAATTAAGTAACTGTATATTTCTAATTTCTTCATGTTCTAAGCTATGATAAAAGTTTGAAGGGACCAAAAAGTGAAAAACATCATTCCTTGAGGAAAAAAATCATGCTCTAGAGCTATATGGAAATATAGTCAAAGTAAATAATTTGTAAAATGAAAATTATGTATTTTATTCACTTTGGACTTTCAATGACAAGCAAATATTTAATTAAGAAAAATCCAGCCAAAATATCTATCAAAAGCCTCATGCTTTTCTAGTCCTGCCTGCCAGATATTAGCCCTCAGGTTCTTTGTCTTAGTCTGGTAAGTGTCTTTGTGATTCCTCTAAATAGACTCCTGTTAAGCAAAAAATTAAAACACCTGTCTCTCCAGAAACCTTTTGAAAGAAACAATTGGTTTCCTGGTGTTCTTGATAGCAATGGAGTCCAAAGTTCCTCTGGCTGATCTCCCACTCAATGCTTATATACTCTTCACAACTTCCCCAACCAAAGGGGGGACTTTTCACTGTCTCCCAAAACAACCTATCACTGCAACTGGGGCTATCCGTATGTTTTCCTTACATTGAATTAATATCTGCCTTTTTGTAACCTCTACACATTGATTTCAAACAAAATATTTAACAGAATTTTAAGAGGAATGAAAATATTTCCTGGTCCACAAAATCTGCTTTTCCAGGCTAACTCCCATTATTTAGGAATATGATTTTGACCCCTGTTATTATTGTACTGGACATATTCCAGTTTCTTTTTTTCTCTATTATAAGTTCCCACACACTGATACAGTCTTTTAGGTGTGAACTGTTGAGCTTTTAGTGGAATAGGAATTTCCCCCATTTGGGGCTTTACAACTGCATCTGACACCTCGGACGAACATTTTCAGGCAATTCTGGCTTTACCTGTCTTGTCAGTTTCCAGGCACTTATTCCAGTGTTTTGTGGACTCAAAACCAAGTTCGGCACCTTGTTCTGTATGCATCTCTTGCTTTCCTTCCCATGTCTTGCTGTGATATTGAGGCTTAAAGATGATGCAGACCTGCTTGACACCCACCTAGTAACAACCACAGGACCAGCATTTGACCAACATGAGATCTGAAATAGCAGTTAAATTCTCCCACTTCCTTCCCTAAGATGGACCAGTTTAAGTAGCTGTCTGTTGTCCATATGGCAACATCCCATGAGATAACATGAGATGGAACTTTCAGTCTCTCTTGTTATCAAGCAGTGGCCAGGTTTGTGGGACACCCAACATATTAAGTTTCCATCCTTCCCAGCCCCATTCCTTATTCTTGCCTTCCCTACTTTCCTGAGAAATAGTGCATAAGCTTTTGTGTTAGTCTCTGCTTTCTGGGGAACCCAAGCTCAAACAATATTTATATAAGTGCAAGCTGAGCCTCATGTGGCCTCTTGTCAACCTACTATCTTATCACACTACTAGCTCATATTGAAAATTAATTAATCTAAAACTTTGAAATCTGTTTCTTTGTTACAACAGAAATAATGACTAGCATTGGTACACATAGTGTTTTGTTTTGTGCTATGTTATTATAGGTACGGTATAGATACTAATTCATATAGCTTCCCAACACTTAAGAGACAATTACTTTATGATCTCCAATTTGCAGGTGAGGTAGCTGAAGTATGGAGAAGTAAAGTAACTTTTCCAAGGTCACACAGATATAAATGGCAGAGCAGGGATCTGTACTAGGCAGAGCTCCAGAGTCTGTGTTCTATTTATGTCTGTAGCTGCATTTCCACTGATAGATCTTTAAAACCAAGCTGGGACTTTCTATTTATTTCTCTTCATTTTTATCTTGTTAGACTTCAGTTTATCATTTAACTCAATCAAGAATTTTCAGATACTCATTTATCATAGTCTCTTTTAAATATCTTTCCAGTTTCTTATCTCTGTGAAACTTGACTGGTTTTCTATTAATATATTTTGCTGAATGATTAATAAAATGATAATTCCAGCAAGAATGAGAGCACAGTCCTGTGGCAGATTACCAAAAACTTATTTTCAGGTTAATTTATCTTGGTTAATAACAAATTTCACATAACTGTAATATAGTCCCTACAAGGAGAGTAAGAAAGCTGTATCGTCAGTCACTTCATTAACAGCCAGACACAGTAGAAGTATTGTCTGACTCTATTGCTCTAAAAACCCTACCAAGACAGCAACTTGCTTTAGTGAGCATATTTCATTTTTGCTGAATCCTTTCTAAGGGATCACCTTATTTCTTAATATTTCTCAAGATATTTCTCAAAATATCTGTTTGATATTTTATTCCGTAGTTTTGTTTTGAAGGAAAGTAGGAAAACTCCACCTTCCTGCTGTTTGTCCTTTTCCCTCATACTTCTAATATACCCGCAACACTTCTGATACTACCTGTGTGAGGTCTTCCCACACCAAGCAATTCTCTGTGACACCAGCTGGGTGTCTCACAGTTTAACTTAATTCTGACACTATCTACCTGGAGATAGCATCAGATTTCACAGGTTAAGCACTTAGCCCCAGGAGACCACTATCCACTTCAGCTGTCAGTCACGGATAGTAAGTCCCCAGGTAGCCCACAACTTCTGTCTGACTTAGACACAAACAGAGATTCCCATGACTACCTTTCCCTTGGATTCCATTAATTTTTAGACCAGCTCATAGAACTCAGGGAAACGTTTACTTTCATTTACCAGTTTATTAAAGGATATAGATGCATAGCCAGATGAAGACATACATAGAGCAAGGCCCAAGAGGAATCAAGGTACATCACCTCCAGATTCATGGATGTGTTCAACAACATAGAATCTGTATAAATCCCATACTTTTGGTATATTAATGGAGGTTTCATCACATAGGCATCATCAATCATTAACTCCATCGTCAGCCCTTCTCCTATCTCAAGAGAACGACAGATGAGTGAAAATTCCAGACTTCTAATAATAATCATGTCTTGGTCTTTCTGGGGACCAGACCCCATTCAGAAGCCCCCCAGAAGCTCACCATAGCCACCTCATTAGAATAAAAGACCCTCCTGTCATCCAGGAAATATGAGTTCAGGAGCCCTGTATCAGAAACTAGGGTCAAAGACCAAATATTAGACCAAAAGATACTCTTAGTGCTCTTATCACTGAGGAAATGACAAGAGTTTTAGGAGCTCTATGTCTGGAGCTGGAGGCAGAGACCAACACATATTTTTTCTATTATTTCACAAGAGGGATTTCAAGTTCACCAAACAGAAATACCTTCTTTCTTCTAAAAATAATAATAATCTATTTCTTCCTTCCTAGTCTGCTATGTTCTGACTGTTAGCATCCCCCTAAAATTCATATGTTGAAATCCTAACCCTTAAAGATGATGATATTACTAGGTGGGGCCTTTGGGAGGTGCTTGAACCATAAGGGTAGAAACCTCATGAATAAGAGTAGTGCTTTACAAAAGAGGATTCAGGGGGATGCCTAGTCTCTTACACCATGTAAAGATAGAGAGAAAAGAAGCCTGCAGTGAACCACCTGATCATACTGGCACTCTGATCTCAGATTTCCAGCCCCCAGAACTGTGAGCAATAAATTTCTGCTATTTATAAGCCACTCAGTCTACAGTATTTTGTTGTAGCAGCCCAAATGGACAAAGGCACAGTCTTCTCATGTGTCTTCTGGTCCATATGGTTCCTTACAGGCAACAGAAAACGCTTCTTACTACCAAGTTATCTCTGTGCCTTGAAGGGTCATCTCAATATCAGAAGACTTTAATTTAATTAGGCCAGAAGAATATTCAATAGAAACCCTCCCTTCCCAGTCTTTCAGTTTGTTTCACAGAATTGGCCTTGACCTTTTTATCATTCTTCAGAATGTACATAGAACTCACAAATTTTCGTTTCCTCCCCAGACCTCTGACATCATATTTACAACTATTTGGAATTCTTTTCATTCTGATTCTCTTAAGTGCTTTTACATTTCATTAAGAAACTTGACTATCACTAAGATTCTTTCTTATTCAGCTACAACTAACCACAGGAAAGTAGCTTGAGAAATCACCATCTTCCCAGAAACATTCTCTCCACCCTCCTTGGGAGCAAAGCTATCCACTTCCATGGTATTTTAGAAATGCTTTTTTTCTTTTATATTTTGATTGTTAAAATTATCTTCTACTTTATAACTTATTTATAACTCACATTCCATTTTAAAATAAGTTCCTTATGTTTAATACCCAAGTACAGGTTTTCAAACACATATTCAGCCTGAGGCTCCCATGTATATCCCAAGCAGAGCCACCTCCAGGAGGCATATACAAAAGCAGTGCCAATATGAGGCAGACACAGAACAAAACTTAATACCCCCGTGGTGTTAAGATTTTTGTGATTTATTTTCATTTCCATTCCTGGGGTGGTAATAAGAACCATAGGTCAGATGATTTATTTCCTGATGAAGTAATTCTTTATCCTAAATGATGATCTGCTGTGAAGTTCTGTTCACCTTGCATCTCCTATGAAATAGAATGATTACACTTGGACCTTTTCGTTGTGGTGGTGGTATTTTGTTTTCTGAGAATGAGCAGGTGATGTATATGTCATGCTCAGGAGACAAGCTTTTTTCCAACCAAACCTGAATGCACATCAAACCATGTACAGGAACAATTAAAGGCCAGGCTGATTTTGGAAAGGCAAGACCCAGGTCAGATCTTTCTATTGGTGCAGAAGACCAATTGGAGACATTATAGGTAAAAATGAGAGATAAGGAGTTAATTCTGACTGTTGAAAAATTTCTTTTTTTTTTAATCATCATGTTCAATTAGCCAGCATTATAGTACATCATCAGTTTTTGGTGAAAATTTTCTACCTCTATGGAAATCGATAATAGCAATGACTAAGAGCTCAATGAATATTAGAAATTGTTTTTATCATTATAATTTCCTACCATCAGTAGGAAATATTGTTTTTCTTTTTTAAACATTCAGAACCAGTCCTAGATACGGTCGTGAAATCAACTTTATCTTTAGTGCTTGTTAGCACTTTGTCCTATTCAGGGCCACCACTTGGGCCCTGTTCTTCTCCATTGTGATCCATGATTCAAATTCCTCGATATGTCAGCTGAACAGGAGCAACTGCTGATCTAAAGACCTATTCAAATTCTTCCCAAAGACATTTGAACTCTGCAGCATGTTCAGGTAAATCTCTGACCTTGGGCAAGTGTTAAACTACCTGGAAGTTGAAGGTGGGGGGGGGGGGGGGAGCACCTTCAGTAATGACCATCTCTTTACCTGAGTGAGGTGCAATGAGCAAAACCTAGTCTTCCATCAGATTACATAATTCTGGGGTCGATGGGCTGCCCCTGGATCAGTGAGGTGGTCTCTGTGATATATCTTGGTCAGCCTCATTCCAGGGTCCAACCTTCAAGCTCCTGATCAAACTTTTCCAGGGGAAACACCTAGAAGTCCAAATTTTAAACAATCTCAGTAGGCATGCTGGAAAACCCTGCATGAGGGGATACTGCCTCTTGCTTTGGCAGCCATTTTCTGGAAAAAGATGCCAGACAGCTACTAAGGTCCAAGACCTCAGAACTAATACATGGTAGGACTGGGATTTGAACGAAGAGCAAACTCTCTCTCTGTTGAGAGGCAGTCTGAGTCGACTAGTCCCTCTGCCCTTTGCAATCCCTTTGGTTCCTTCTTTTTAGGAAACAGAGTAGAAGCATTGAAATAAAGGATCCTTCCTGATCTGAAATTCTTTTCTTTCTAAGAGTGGGGATACTAGTCACTATGACAAGCCCCTATGACACAACCCAGACTTAGGCCAAGCACAAGTGATACTGCAAACTCACCAATCACAAATGCTATATTTAGGACACCATGATCATTCTCTTTGAAGAGTCGGCTCTGAAAGGAGACGGAGAACAGACAGTACTCAAACAGGGTTTGAGTCTTGCCTCTGCCACTTGCTAACATCTTACTCCCACCATTTGTTTCCTCATCTATAAAATGGAAGTACTCACACATAGCTATTCCATTGCATTTTTGTGTGCCCAGCACACAGGAGGGATTCAGCAAAGTGTTTCCCCTATACACAAGACCTACATAAGAGAAAAAACAAGTAATGCATCGTGAAACTTGGGGTCATGGGAAAAGTAAGGACAGCATGCAGCTGAATACTCTGTCTTCACAGCAATGAAACCATCCTTTCTCCCCTAATGCAGATCTGCGCTATAAAAGTATTTACAGGTGTCTGGGTCTATTGTCTGTACAGGAAGCCACCAGGCCCAGAATAAAGAAGTGTCCAGTGTCATTTTCCTACCCCATATTTGTAGACAGGGAGATCATAAAAGAGCTAATGACAGCTTTCAAGGTCTTTCATACAATGGTACCCTAGATGACACCAAATGCCAAGCTAAAAACTTTGAAAGATAATTAAACCTCTAGACTTGGCAACCAGAGTCCAAGCGTGCTTCTGTTATTGTGCCTTTCCTCCTTCCTTCTCTCCTTATCCACCAAGAGGCAGGGCAGAGGTGTCATTCAGAGTTCTAATTTTCCTGGAGTACCTAATACACATAGTTTACACTTAACCTGAGTACTAGGAGACAGGCATGAGGAGATATAACAGCACATAGCATTTGATGGAGCAATTTCACTTCTGTGGATCCTAGAGCAGTGGTTCTCAAAGTGTGATTCCCAGGACCAGTCATTTTAGCATCACCTGGGCACTTGTTAGGAAAGCAATTTCTTAGGCACACACCAGACCTACGAATCAGAAACTCAGGAAGTGGGGCCCAGCAATCTGTTTTTACAAACCTTCCAGATGATCTATACATGCTATAGTTAAAGAACTACTGTTCTAGACATAGCATTGTTCCCATCTGAAAAGACATATATATAAAGTATTTTACAGTATTGCTTATAATTGCAAAGTAAAAGGGAAAAAGGTAGAAATAGCCTAAAGATACAACAAAAGGAATGTAGTAAATGATCAGGAGATATCTATGTAATAGAATACTATGCAGACATTAAAAAGAACAAAGCACCTTTGTCTGTTCTGGTACTAAGATCTCTAGAATAAACAGCTAAATTTAAAAAAAAAAAAAGCAAATTGGAGTATAATGTTCCATGATTTATATTTAAATATTTATATATTAAATATATTAATATAGTTAGATATTAAATATATATTTAGAAATTGATATTTAGACATATAGTATGTAAAGCAAGAATCGCACCATGGACTAGAAACTTGTAGAAGCTCTAGATACCAGAACTCTAGGTTCTGAAGGACCTGAGATCCACACACTATGGGAAGAAAATGAAATGAAATGAATACTATTTAAATGTATTTGGTTTGGTTGATAAACTCTTAATACCATGCACCTTATTACATTACACTGCCTTTCTGCAGCAAACCAGGTGGCCTAGAGGACTCAGCCATGTCCTATTATCAGATAAGATGTAAAGGACCAGGGTTCTTTGCTCATTACAAGTTCAGTAAGAGACAATGTGAGAATGGCCACACACACGCACATAACTTCACACATACACACACTAAAACCTCCCGTCACCTTAGGCTCCTTTAATTAAAAGTAAAAGCACTGGAAATGTTTAGCTGTAGAAAGGAGACTTAAGGAGATGTGACAGTTGGCTTTAAGTATCTAAAAGGAAGATGGATTAGACAGATCTATGTTTAGATTCAGAGGATAGAACTGGGATCATAAATTTTAAAAAAGTTAAAACAACACAGATTACAAATCAATATAAAAATGTTTCTAACTACGAGAAAAGAATTTAAAAATAGACCTGGATGCCTCATCTAGTAGTGAGTTCCCTGTCACTAGATGTGTTCAACCAAAAACTGTGTTTTAAAAAAATTAAAGTATTGAGGAGATAATTGAATTATGGAAGTTTCTAGTTTCTTTGTTTCTGAAATACTTTAATGCTTCTCTATTCTGTGGTTGTGGCCACAAAATTATTATATAGGCAGTCAAAATATAAAGCATTCGTTCAGTAGAATGAAAACATCTTATTCTTACTTATTTTGGACAAAAATTTGCTTTCTCCTACTGTGGTGGCCTCAAAAGTGCATCAGCATCGGGCGCCCGGGTGGCTCAGTGGGTTAAAGCCTCTGTCTTTGGCTCAGGTCATGATCTCAGGGTTCTGGGATCAAGTCCCATATCGGGCTTTCTGCTCAGCAGGAAGCCTGTTTCCTCCCATCTCTCTTCTGCCTACTTGTGCTCTCTCTCTCTCTCTGTGTCAAATAAATAAATAAAATCTTAAAAAAAAAAAAAGAAGTACATCATCATCAATTCAGCCAGACAATGACTTTGACACTCAGCTTCCCTGAATGCCTGGGAAATGCAGCCCTCTGATGAGGGGTGATCCTGAGAAATTAATATTCAACTTATAAATTAGGGCCACTGGTTCAACAAGAGTGATCTCTCTACAGATGTAAGGTTTGGGGTGTTTCATTTTGTTCTTTTACATGAAGGGATGATAAGGAGACCATATGAAAATGTTCACAGGAGATAGGAGTGAGGTCTAAGTATTTGAAGGACTATCAAATATAATAAGAGCATTCAGATTGTCCCTAGGGTCAAGCTGAGGCCCACAGCAAATGGGACAAGAACAATGAAAGATGAATACACTAAGGGGCAGGGATCTTAGGAGCCGTCTTAGAACGCTACTATCGCAACATTTGTACTCCGGAAAGAACTAACATTATAATTAACCACTAGTCACAGCTACCAGAGACATCTATTCTATCCACTGGACATTTACCCTCCTAAATCTTTTACCGTGGACTTACATATGTATGTATGTGTAAAAACTTTTGTAGAAAATTACTGTACTGTTTAATAATTATTACACAGTTTTACAGTTTGCTATTTTCACTGCATCGTATACCTTGAGGATGTTTTTCTGTGGATACATACAGGTCTATTTCATTTCCATGCTGCATTGTAGTGCTATGCCACAATTTATATAATCATTTTTCTATTGATGTACATTTCTATTTTCTGCCATTGTTAACTACCATGATCAATGTTGCAGTGAGCTTCTTTGCAAGAATGTTTAAGTCTTAAATTACAAACATTTTTTTAAGATTGTATTTATTTATTTGACAGAGAGATGACAAGTAGGCAGAGAGGCAGGCAGAGGGAGAGAGAGAGGGGAGCAGGCTCCCTGCTGAGCAGAGAGCCCGATGCGGGGCTCGATCCCAGGACCCTGAGCTCATGAACTGAGCTACAGGCAGAGGCTTAACGCACTGAGCCACCCAGATGCCCCTAAATTATAAACATTTTAAATTATAGGGGATACTACAAGATAGAAAGATAGTATTATTAAATGTAAAATTCTGTGTTAAAGGTAAAATTTCTCTCTTATAAAGGAGCTCATATATGCATCTTTTTTGCATTTTATTATCATCAAATTCCTCTTCCACTGGAAACTGTGAAAGCATGGCATAGGTGGACCATAGGGCTTGCTGTCTTGCCTAAAGTGCCCAAAATTTTACACGTTACCAAAGAGCTTCAAGCATAACAAAATTCCTGGATTGTGTCACCACACTTAACCTGTGAGTGTACTGAAATATGTGTGACTTGGGTACAGGCACTCAATGGCTGCCCTTTAAATATGGAAGTCTCACTTTCCTTTTGGAGTAACACAGGTACCCTCATTGCATGATTTCTCTCACCTGGGAGTATCTATGGGTATCATATGCTAAATCTCACAGGGTTTTTAAAACAACCCATGGGGGTGAGAGAAGTTAACCATGTCTTAACCATGATTTTAACCCATTACTTGCCAAAATTCAATTAAAAGTCATTATACAGTAAGTCATAAAATAAGCCCCTTCTCCCCCCCCAAAAAAAGGACAATGAAATAAGTTTGCCACATATTATTTATGAGTTGCCTAGCCTTCAGAAATCAGAAGAAAAAGGTCTTATACCATATAAAAGTGTATACCATATTAGGACTTATCCTATATAAAATAGATGAAATAATATTCTGAGTTGACCATGATGTCAGTATAGAAGACGCTTGAATGTCCATCCTCTGGTGGATACACTGAATGCATTTCTCCACATGGAGAAATAACTGAAAGAAATCTGAAACTAGCTGACTGTTATCCACTCAACAAATAAGAAAATACATTGAAAGAGGTAAGAAAGACTGAAACACATGCTTGCCTGAAATCCCACCCCTGGCACAGTGCTATGCAACTAGGAAGGAATCCCCAACTCCCAGCTTCTTCCTAAGGAGCAAAGAGTTTTGACCACACACCTATGCCCCAAGTTTTAAGACTCCCATCCAAGAGACAGGCCCCCAAAACACCTCTGAAAGCCGGCAGGGCTTGCAGTCGCAGTAACCATAAGACTTTATCAAACAAAGAGGCAGTTCTTAGTGGGCATGCCAAGAGCTCAAAGCAGCTATTCTTCCGGTAATTGTCACACAGAAGAGAATACCTGACAAATCATTGGATTCTAGTACAATGACTCCCTTATTCAAGATAACTGAAAATATTGGCTTAGTAATGATAGGAATGACCGCTGATGACAGATCCGGGGTACCAAGGCATGCTATGAGGCAGGTAATTGGAAATAAAAGTATGGTTGGCTCTAAAATTTTCTGTGGATATGCTGCATAAAAGAATTGCTGATGTTTCTCAGGTCTACACACAGAATGCTAACATAAAGCCTCCTGGTTTTTGTGTAGTTTTCATTGGTATAATGAGGTATACACTCCTTAGGTGTACAGGTGTGATCCTCAGGGTTACTACCATGTGTTTAAAGTCGCTGCAGCAGGAATTAAACAAACCAAGTCAACCAGCTTCCTTGGGGGAAAAAAGTGAAGTTCTCAAAAAACACCACCTAAGTTATACCTCAAGCATCTAGGAAAACAGGAGAAAACTAAAGCCAAATTTAATAGAAAAAGTGAAGTAACCTAGATCACAACAGGCAAAATCAAACAAAGATGAAAAAGACAATAGAAAATATCAAAGAAACTGAGCTGGGTATTTTGGTAAAGATAAACAAAATTGACAGGCCTTTACCTACACTTAGGAAGACCACAGAGTTGCCAAGAGGAGAAAATATAGTATGTTTTTCTTCCCCAGGAGCCATGAGTCCAATAAACAGCCATTATTGTATAAGGCAAAGTGGAAGAAGGGGAAGTCACTATATGCCTTTGATAGCATGACCCAACAACCTGGTTGAATCTGATTTCATACCCATCCAAAGCTGCACAATATGTAAATTAACCTCTGTAAAACCTTCAGATTAGATGCAGTCCCAAATACCAACACTTTCTCTCCACAATGACTTACTTGAAATGGATAGAAGTTGATACTTCGTGTCCTTTTGGATGAATCAGTTTCCTATCTCAATAACACCATTCCTTTGTGCATAAATGCATATCAAACACAAATAACCTCAATTTTAATTTGGGTCACATGTCATTTTCTTCAGAGGGAACAATAGGGAGTCACTGTGAACTTTATACTCTAAGTCTCTATTAAAGGTACTCATTCTACACAAATTCTAATTATGCATACTCTGTTGTTTGAATACTTTCGTGAAGAAAAAATAGTGAAGCCAAGAATCTCACCTTCAAAGCTAGTTTGTGACTATATTACAATATACTAAAAACTACTAAACATCTGCTCCTTTTAAACATTAGCTGACCCTATTGAAAATAAGGAAATCTATGATATTACTTAAAAAATAAAATTAGAAATATAAATAAATTGCAGGCTCTGTTAAAAATTCCTGTCTTGTAAACAAACCTTTAATAGACTTTTCAAAAATTTTAAGTTCTTTTCTTTTTCCTATAGAGACTTCAGTAATAGGAGAGAACCATTGCTGAATCATGAGTCAGTAAGCCAAAAATTCATTCTCTTTCGGTCGGATACTTAACTTCTCAGGGGTTTAGTTTTCTTTCTGAAATTATAAAGTTAGGGAGTGGTTAAATTTTTCCACGTTACTTCCAGTTTTAATAATAAAGGGACCAAGAAAAGTTTTTCAAGCATTAAAAAAGGTTTTAATATCAGTATGTGTAGAATTTCATTGTGACATGAATTCACTCTTCTATTGCAAGGATGGTCACCTATTAATGGTTTAAAAGGCAGAAATGTAAAGGTACTCAAGTTTTCCCACCAATCCACTTATTATTTGGGGGGTTTAATCTGATGAGTACTTTAAAAAAAAAAACACTAAAACCCTCTACTATAGACTAAACATTTGTGTTCCCTCTAAATTTCATATGTTGAGCCAATTAAGAGTCTCAATTGAGCCTTTTGAGAGGTGATTAGATCATGTGGTTAAAGCCCTCATGAGGGAGATTTATAACCTTATAAAAGAGGTCCCAAGAGCTCCTTTATCCCCTCTTCCATACGAAGACACAGCAAAAGATGGCTGTGCATGAATCAGAAAGATGGCTGTCATCAGACACCAAGTCTACTTCACCTTGATCATGGGCTTCCAGCTTCCAGAAGTATGAAAAATAAATTTCCATTGTTTCTAAGCCACCCAGTCTATGACAATTTGTTATAGCAGCTTGAACAAACTAAGACAACTCCCAAATTCTCTTCACATGCTCTTCTGTTTCTCTTTTAAATGACTCTCATAAAGATGGTGGAACAATCTCAACATCCCTTCAATGTTTCAGGGATCACCCATGTCAATAAATACCTTCCAACTTTCCTCCTTGTTTTTTTTTTTTTAAAGATTTTATTTATTTATTTGAGAGAGGGAGAGAGCGAGCATGAGAGGGGGAAGGTCAGAGGGAGAAACAGACCCCCTGCTGAGCAAGGAGCCCAATGTGGGACTCGATCCTGGGATTCTAGGATCATGACCTGAGCAGAAGGCAGTCACTCAACCAACTGAGCCACCCAGGCACCCTCAATTTCCTCTATGTTTTGAGATATCATACTCCATAGGACTGATGGTGATCATTTGCAATGGAAGCAATTGACAATATTTGACCCTGGTCAGAAATTACATGAACAACAGTGTAACACAATGCCACCCAGCATTTGTAACATGATTTATAATTTCTAAGGTATATTCTGGATAAATGTGGCCTGAACAGAGGCTGTCCATCAAGACCCAAGATTGGGCAATAACAGACATTCATTCTGCTTTGGGCCTCACTTCACGTGAAAGAATTGACAATAGAAAAAGTGAAGGAAGATGTCAGGGGTGAGTAAATCAGCAGCTACAACTCATGGCATGGGAAGCTGGACAAACTTCGCAGACCTTGACTGTGCCTGTTACTGGACCACAGTGAGCACTGCATCTAAAACTGATGCTTTTGCAAGCCTACTATGCAGTTCTCTACATTGAGTTCTTTGATATGTCCAACCAAAATTTTTATAGTCTATACCTTTATATCTTTTTTTACATTCATTTATATCTTTTTTTACATTTACTCAAGAGTTTTTCTCAGTCATTCAATTTGAGGAGTTGTGTTGGGATTTGGGCAAAGTGACATAAGGCCACAACTTTTCACTTTTCATGAAAATTACAGTGGGGAACTTTTATATAATCTACGTCTTTTTTAAGTTTGTGTCCAATACATGGACTGAGGTCTAGATAGCTCTAGTTCTAGAGCTTGGACTGCTCTAAATAGCATTACTGAATACTTGTTCCTAAACCCAAGAGCACATCACAGTTTTTTAGGGAGGTATTCTAAAATACAGATTCCCTAACCCAGACCTGCTCTAACGTCAAGTTTGCCAGGCCATCTGTTTGTTTTGTTTGTTGTTGTTTTCTTTAAATAGCTTCCTGGGTGTTAGGACATAGCAAGTCTACAGGCCAGATAGGATTCTGTGGGGACTTGATTGAAACACAGAAGTCTTGGTCCCAGCCTGACAGCTTAATGCTATGTGTTCTTCACTCAGTTTATGCCCTCTGGATGTTACTTTTCCCATCTGTAAAATAAGGGAAGTAAATGACCCATCCCTTATGATTGCTCCAAATCTAACTTTTTGTAAAGCTCCAAATCTAACTTTTTGTAAAGCTAGCATAGCTAAAGAAATCAATGAATGCCCCTTAAAAAACCAATGCATAATGTCACTTAATGAACACATTTCATCGGCACAGGAAACTAAAAAGAAATTGTTAACAGACTGGGTAAAGATTGATTCAACTGCATTTTTATTTTAAAAAATTCAATTAAACTCTGTGTGTGTGCATAAAATACAATGCAAATTCAATGAGTAGATGAAATATTCATTACAACTCTAGCCATACATTTGTGTTGTTGAAATGGATGATTTTTTTTTTATTTTCACAAAGGTATAGGTGTTATCTTATAGATAAGATATTTTTGGATAGTAACACTAAAGAGTTCTCAAAGGTGAGAAACATTAGACATATTTTAGTAGATCAATGGCTTACTTTCAACATTAAATACAAAGTCCTGCACAGAGAATTAAGTAAACTTATCTTTAGGGTTACTGAAAGAATCTGTGTTCAGCTGGTAAGGTCAGATGGTGCCTCTTATGCCTTACCGAGGAAGTTCACAGGTGTTAAACTTAAAGAGAGTCAAGCTTATGGTTTGTCTCCCTCCCAATCCCATCTTGATTCACAGACCTGTACCACTGGGGATAAAAATACATGTTTATAAAAAATAAAAAATTATATTAAAAAAAAAAAGAGAGAGAGAGTCAAGCTTAGAAGGGGTCTATGGTGAGGTGGCTATATGTTGGTGTGGGGAGAGAGAAATTATTTAGAAAATAAAACAGAAAGAAAAGGAAAGTACTTGAAATTGGGACTCAGATAAGGAACAAAGCATGAAAGATATGAAAAAGAAAAAAAAAGGAGAAAGAGAAGCAGCAAGGCACAGTTTGAAGCGTGGGCAAAACAAAGAAGCTATTTAGCACCACACACCAAACAGCACCTTACACATAGTCCAGCAGGAACTCCAAGACTGGGTGTGGAGTCCTAATGTGACCAAGAGGTAAAACAGACTAGACCATGGTCTTTCCATTTGGGATTGGAAAATAACACAACGGTCTGAGATAAGTGACCCAAAAAAGTAAGTGAATTCAAGCTGAAACAAATGGAAAAATTTTACAGTTAGGTGAAATGGAAGTACAGAATGGTAAAGGCAGTCTGTGTGAAAGAGTAGGCCATGTGCAACCAACTTTGATTGTCAGTGAAGACAGACTAGGGCATGCAACATCACAAGGGTGAAGCCCAATGCATATATTAGATGAAATCAGAGATGCTCTGATTAAAATGGAGGTGGGAGCCCACTCTGCCCAAATTAGAACCCTCCAGCTCCCTTCTAAACTTGCCCTCTTACCCCCCCTCCATAGTTACCCCTGAGGACCCTGCTTGCAGTTCTGTATTCTACTGAACACATTTGAAAGCCACTGGGCTGGGTCGTTCTAGGATCTCTTCCAACTGGAAGATTCATAGATCCATGACCTAGATATTATCAAAGTCACACAACTCTAGCAGATTAAAGTTGGCTCTTCAGCATTCAAAGTAAGCTCTATGGATGTAAGTTGGAAAGGTCGCTCCCTCCTTTCTTTCAAGAGCCTGGGGGAAAAGATATTGGCCCAATTTGTTCTGAGAGATACTTGGAAAAAAGATTGTTTTGCATCCTAGAAAAGTGATTTACTTGGAAGAGGAGTCAGCTATCAGGAATTCCTGACAAAGAGACATTAATAAAAGATAACATTCACTTCCTTGATGAGAGTGCACAGAGCAAGAATCAGCGGATTACCGCCTGATCCCTCTTTTTGATGATAGTTTTATTGAGGTATAATTCACATACTGTATATTTTACTTATTTGAAGTACACAATTTCATAATTTTTAACATATTTAAAGAGTTACAAAACCATTACAATTCCTTTTTAAACATTTTTGTCATAACAAAAAGAAATCCCTTACCTTCCAGCAGTCACCCTCAATCTCCTCAGCCTAGGCAACTGTTAACCTACTTTCCATCTATATAGGTCAGGCTAATGTAGACATTTCACTTACATGGAGTCATACAATAGAAGATCTTTTGTGACTGGCTCCTTTCACTTAGCATTAGGTTTTCAAGGGTCACCAATATTGTAGCATGCATCAGTACTGCATTCCTTTTTAAGGATGGAGATTGCATTAACATTATTGTATGGGTGCACCGTATGTTCTTCAACCACTCAACAGTTGATGGACATTTGGGTTGTTTCTGCCTTTTGAAAATGAAGCAAGAGTTTGTGGCTCCATATTGCCCCATTTTTGTCCCTGCTGCCTTGAGAGATCAGATTAAGAAAAGGGCCGCCACAAACTAGCAGGATCTCTGTACTCTCTGCCCCGAAAAGGTTTATGGCAGAGAGGAAAGAAAAAAATAACCTCTAACTTCTTTCCTTTCCCCCTCATTGTTTTCAAAAACCTAAACTCATTTATCAGCCTATGCTATGTAACCAATGAGGAGAGAAGTAAGCAAGAGTCTCTGGGGAAAGTGTGAAAAAGAAGGTGATTCTTGTTTCTGGGGATGATGAAGGCAAAGTAGAGAAAGAGGTTCCAGTTTGGGGGAGCACTGTAGCCTTTTCCTGGCAGTGCCCTGGACCTCTCAACAGAAAACAGTTGCCATTCCCTCAAATGTTGGCAGCAAACAGCAGGGGAAGGCCCTGAGTCAGTGGACAATTCCTTGTGGGGAGATCCTCAGCAGGGACTGAAGTTTAATTCCCAGTGGAACACAGGGCTATAGGGTCAAAGTTCATACAAATGTTGGTTTAAAATTTCCTTCAAAGCTGAGTTTGTAGACTGAGATTCATACTCACAAGAGACAGAAATGAATCCAGAAGGAGACTAACTTAATAAATAAAGGTGTGACTAGATGCAGAAGACCAGTGCCTCAAGCCTCCCCAGTTGGAGGTAAACAAGAGCAGAAGAAAAGCAAGTAAGTAAATCAGACAAGCCCCCAAACATAGCTGCTCTCTGACACCCAGAATGAGATATGGGAGAATATCAGGAGTAAATTCTTCAATAACCAAGAGATGCTGAAATATGAGAATACTAGCACTCTGAGCATTCCTTCATGTTAATTTTCTTTGTAATTTGTATTTATCCTGAGATCCACTGAAGGCTTTTTTTGTTTAAGTAAAAGACTATAATATAAAAGGTACATGTCGTGCTGAAAAAAATATATATCCTTGTGACTGTAGGTGATTTCTTTGCTTTATTATACTGATGGATTTCTATAATCATAGCTCTTTCACTTCTGCCAAAACTTATTTCATAGCCAACTTGTACCCATCAAAAACCAAATGTGGGTGGATAAATGTGAATTTGGAAGCAAATTCCAGCAATGTCTTAAGATGTGTTTTTAAAAGAAAATTCCCCACCTGCAAGAAGCAAAGTGAAAAGTTCTGTCCTTTGCAACAAAGGAGAGTTTGTTTGTTTGCTTATGATTTACTTTAATTGAATTTCTAGCCTTTCCAGCCACATCATCCATGAATCCGCACCATCAATTTTTTTTTTTTTTTTTTTTTTTTAGCCAAAAGGACCTGCTTAGCAAATCCCACTAACATACAAGTCCTCTGTGTCTTTGTGCAAAATGCTCCATTTGTTACATCCATCTACAAAAACCCTCCCTTCTTGGTTCTTCTAGAGCACTTTAAAGGTACTTCTGCTTCTGTACAGATTTTTTTGATAAAAGTCAAATTCTTGTTTTTAAAAAATCCACTTAACTGGAGTGCTGGGTGGCTCAGTCGGTTAAGAGTCCAAATCTTGATCTCAGCTCCAGTCTTAATCTCAGGGTTGTGAGTGCGAACCCTATGTTGAGCTTCACGCTGGGCATGGAGCATACTTTAAAAAAAAAAATCCACTTATCATAATAAAAAATAATTTTAAAAATAATTTTAAAAATACACTTAAATGAAGACTCAAATATAGGCCCAATTTTAGAACAATTCTAAAAACAAACATTTTCTTAAAATGTAGCTTTGATAAAGGTAAAAACCTACAACCAAGAATACTCTACTCAGTAAGGCTATTATTCAGAATAGAAGGGGAGAAAAAGAAGTTAGTTGCCAAATGAAATTTAAAGGAGTGTATCACCACTAAGCCAGCTTTATAAGAGATGTTAAAGTTCTTAAGAAATTTATAAGAAATGTTAAAGAAATATTAAAGTTAAGTAGAAAGAAAAGTAAGAAAAATACAAAAGGAAATAATTTCACATGAAAAAGGAAACAGATAGTAAAGGTAGTAGATTAAACAATTATGAAGCCAGTATGAAGCTAAAACAAAAAGGTAGTAATATTGATTATTTCTATAAAAATTGGTTAAGGGATACACAAAATAAAATTATGCAAAACCTGATATCATATACATAAAATGTGGAAGAATATAAAAATTTAGTTCTTTTAGAATGTGTTTGAAGGCAAGTGACCATCAACTTAATATAGACTGCTATAACAGAAGATGTTATATATGAACCCAATGGTAACCACAAATCAAAAACCTGTAATACACAAAAAATAAAGAGAAAAGAACATAAGATAACACTTTTAAAAGCCATCAAATTACAAGGGAAGAGAACAAAAGAAGAAGGAAGGAACAGATTAAAAACTATAGAAACAACCAGGAAACAATCCACAAAATGTCAGTAAGTTCATACCTATCAATAATTACTTTAAATGTTAAGGACTAAATGCTCCAATCAAAAGACATAGGGTGACTGAATTGATTAAAAAAGAAAAAAATAAAATAAGACCCATCTATATGTTGACTAGAACTGATTCACTTCAGACGTAAAGACACATAGAAATTGAAAATGAAGGATAGAAAAACATACCATGCAAATGGAAACAAACAAGAAAAGCTAGATAGCAGTACTTATATCAGACAAAATAGACTACAAAACAAAAATTGTAGCAAGCAAGAGAAAAAAAAAACATACTACATAATGATTAAGGGATCAATCCAGCAAAAGGATATAACAACTATAAATATGTATACACCCAACATAGGAGCACCTAGATCCATAAAGCAAATATTAACAAACACAAAGAGATTGTGTCAGTAATAGTAGGGGACTTTAATACCTTATTTACAATAATGCATAAGTCATCCAGAAAGAAAATAAAAAAGGAAACAGTAGCTTTTTTTTTTAAATTTTTTATTTTTTATAAACATATATTTTTATCCCCAGGGGTACAGGTCTGTGAATCACCAGGTTTACACACTTCACAGCACTCACCAAATCACATACCCTCCCCAATGTCCATAATCCCACCCCCTTCTCCCAAACCCCCTCCCCCCAGCAACCCTCAGTTTGTCCTGCGAGATTAAGAGTCACTTATGGTTTGTCTCCCTCCCAATCCCATTTTGTTTCATTTATTCTTCTTCTACCCACTTAAGCCTCCATGTTGCATCACCACTTCCTCATATCAGGGAGATCATATGATAGTTGTCTTTCTCTGCTTGACTTATTTCGCTAAGCATGATACGCTCTAGTTCCATCCATGTTGTTGCAAATGGCAAGATTTCATTTCTTTTGATGGTTGCATAGTATTCCATTGTGTATATATACCACATCTTCTTGATCCATTCATCTGTTGATGGACATCTAGGTTCTTTCCATAGTTTGGCTATTGTGGACATTGCTGCTATAAACATTCGGGTGCATGTGCCCCTTTGGATCACTACATTTGTATCTTTAGGGTAAATACCCAATAGGAAACAGTAGCTTTTAATGATACATTAAATCAGAAAGACCTAACAGATACATACAAAACATTCCATCCAAAAACAGAAGAATACATTCTTTGCAAAGGCACATAGGACATTCTCCAGTCTAGATCACTTGTTAGGCCAAAAACCAAGTATCAATAAATTTTAAAAGATAAAAATCAAATCAAGCATTTCTTCTGACTACAATAGTATGAAACTAGAAATCAATCATAAGAAAAAATATGGAAAAATCACAACACATTCAGGTTAAATAACATACTATTGAACAATGAATAGGTCAACTAAGAAATCAAAAGAAATTTAAAAATACATAAATATAAATGAATATGAAAACATAACAGTCTAAAATCTTTGATACATAGCAAAAGCAGTTTTAACAAGGAAGATTAGCATGATCCAGGCCTACCTCAAGAAATGAACACACAAACAAATATCAAGTAAACAACCTCACCTTAAAGGAGCAAGAAAAAGAAGAAACAAAATCCAAAACTAGTAGAAGGAGGGAAACTGTAAAGATTAGAGAAGAAATAAATGAAATAGAAGCTAAAGAAAAGATCTATGAATCCAAAAGGAGACTCTTTGAAAAGATAACCAAATTGATAAATCTTTAGTGAGACTCATCGAGAACAAAATAGAGAGGGCTCAAATAATAAAATCATTTATGAAGGAGGAAAATAACCAACAGTATACAAACACAAAGAATTATAAGAGACTATTATGAAAAAGCATGTGCCAACAAGTCAGACAATCTGGAAAAACATGTAAATTCCCAGAAATATACAATTTCCCAAACTGAATCAGAAATAAATAGAAAATTTGAATAGACCAATTACTAGTAATGAAATTGAATCAGTAATCAAAAAACTTTCAATAAAGAAAAGTCCAGGACCAGATGGCTTCACAGGTGAATTCTACCAAACACTTAAAGAAGAGTTTATATCTATTCTTCTCAAACTATTCCAAAATATGGAAAAGAAAAACTTCCAAATTTATTCTATGAGGCCAGCATTACTTTGATACCAAAAGCAGGCAAAGCACTACAGAAACAGAAAACAGCCCAATATCTGTGATGAACATAGATGTAAAAAATCTTCAACAAAATATTAGCAATCTAACTTTAATAATACACTAAAAAAATCATTCACGTGACCAACGGGAACTTATTCCAGAGATACAGGTATGGTTCAATATTCACAAATCAACCAATGATACATCACAGTAAAATCAGGAAGAATAAAAGCTATATGATCATCTCAATAGATACAAAAACCACATTTGACAAAATTGAACATCCATCCATGAAAAAACTCCATGAAGTGGTTTTACAGAGAGTATACTTCAACATAATAAAGACCATATTTGAAAAATGTACAGCTAATATCATATTCAGTGAGGAACAAGACAGGATTTCCACTCTCACCACTTTTAGTGAACATAATAATGGGAATCCTAGCTGCAGCAATCAGACAAGAAAAAAGCAATAAAAGGGAAGAGAGGAATTGAGGGGGAAAAAGTAAAACTGTTACTATTTTCAGATGACATGATACTATATAGAAAACCATAAAGACACCACAAGAAACTGTTACGCTAATAAATGAGTTTAATAAATTGCAGGATACAAAATTAGCATACAGAAATCTGTTGCATTTCTACACACTAATAACAAAGCAGCAGAAAGAGAAATTAAGGAAATGATCCTACTTACAACTGCACCAAAAAGAATAACATATTTAGGAATAAGTTTAAGGAGGTGAAAGATCTATACTCTGAAAAGTCTAAGACATTGTAGAAAAAATTGAAGAGGACACAAATGGAATGATATACCATACTTATGAATTAGAAGAATTTAAATTGTTAAAATGTCCATACTACCCAAAGCAATCTATAGATTCCAAGCAATCCCTATCAAAATATCAATAGCATTTTTCATAGCACTAGAACAAATACTCCTAATATTCATACGGAACCACAACAGACCTCTGATAACCAAAGCAATCCTGAGAAAGAAGAACAACGCTACGGATATCACAATTCCAGATTTCAATATATACTTTAAACATATATTAATCAAAATAGTATGGTACTGGCACAAAAATAGATACAGAGATCAATGGAACAAAAGAGAGAGCTAGAGATCCCAGAAAAAAACCCAAGCCTATATAGCTGAATAACCTATGATGAAGGCAATAAGAATATTCAGTGGGAGACACAATCTTTTTAATAAATTGTGTTACAAAAACTGGAAAGCACCATTCTAAAGAAAGATACTGGACCAGTTTCTTATACCATACACAAAAATAGAGTCAAAATGGATTAAAGACCTAAATGTGAGACTTAAAACTGTAAAACTTCTAAAATAAACAAAGACAATAATCTCCTGGACATTGCCTTAGCAACATGTCTATGGATCTGTCTCCTGAAGCAAGGGAATCAAAACCAAAAATAATCTACTAAATTCAATTAAAAATCTAATTGAAATAAATGGTCAGAGGCCCTGAATAGACATTTTTCCAAAGGCATACAGATACCAAACAGACACACAAAAAGATGCTCAACATCACAACTATGAAGCTAATATAACATTGTATGTTAATTATATCACAATATTTTTTTAAATATTGTGATATAGTCTTTTCCTCCATAGCTTGGAGACTATGAACTCTTGAGAGCAGAATCTTCTTCTGTCTTGTTAATTGTTATCTCCAATGCCTAGAAAATGCATAGTTCAGTAAGTGTTTGATGAATGAATGAATGAATGAATGAATGATTTAAGACCCATGTGTTACTCTATCCTGTTTTGCCTTTAAGAGTATAAAAAGACCAAATTTTATATTTCCTTTTTTCTAAGACATCACCACGGATGTTTTGCCTGATGGACACTTCCCACTCAGCCCTTTTCTCTCCTTGAGAATGTCTCAGGAGTCTTAGCTTATATAGACAGGTATGACAGATAATAAGCTGATTATTATCACAGAATGCAAAGTTCCGTACTATTATCAGGTATCTGAGAGGACCAAAAAAAAAAAAAAAAAACTATTAATAAGCCTGCCTTTAGCTTTCCTGACCTCAGATTTATTTGTCCCCACCTCATTAGTGTCCCATTAGTACAACTTTGTTTCCATCACTGTTGCTTTTCTCAAACCTCAAGTTATCCTTCATTACTTAGAGACCCATCACCCAACTAATGCACTTTATTAACATGTAGCAAACCAAGGATATTTTAACTTGTGAGGTACCTCAAAGGAGAGGAAATAATTTTCAGTTTTTGGAGCTACCCAGAAGCATATATCGCTTTTCATTAGAGAAAGGCAATTTTGGCAGGCATTATGTTGGCTCGACTTTCCCTTCAACAAGACCTTGATGCTAATTTCTCCCTGGCTAGCAAATCCATTATGACAATTCATCTGCTCAGCATTTCACTTACAAACAGCAAATAGCAACCCAAGTTGAGAATTCTCCTCCAGATCATTTTTGAAAGCAGAAATTCTGGCAGGCCATTGGACATTGCCTTAGCAACATGTCTATGGATCTGTCTCCTGTGCACAGCGAGAACCCTGAAAGGCAGGTGCCCTCTGTCAGGACGGGGTGCATAAGCAGCTTTCTAGCTCTTTTTGGAAGCTTTAGTTTTCTAGTCCTTCACCCCATTTCAGAGAGAATGCCCCAAAATTGTGTCCTTCTAACTTGTTTCCCCAAACCCCACTTTTTCACCCCATTCCCTAATCCAACAAAATGTTCAAGGAATGGGTTTGGTGTAGATCAGTATGGAAGATGCCATTTTCATTTCCCATGATTTTCTCTCCTATGACCCTAAGTAACCTCAATCACGGCACTTGGATTCACAAACAAAGCAAAACTTCCCTAATGATGATTGAGATACTATTGAGCTCAGGGCCAGGGCAACAGGCAGCAGCAGGACCCCTGGGTGGACTTCAAAGACCTATGTTCTCAAAGACATTTCCTCCACCTTAGTTCCCAATGGCAGTTCCTCCACCTCAGGTCCAGGTTAGTCCCCAACCAATAAACATCAAGCGAGCCATCACCAATTCTCAGGCCTAAAATGGAGATTATAAAACATAACCCTGCCTTTTTCTTATGAAAATCAGAACAGAACAAGACATTTGGCCATCAGTCATTGTTATTAGCTTAGGTCCCTGCTGAATGTGGCATCTGTAAATTTAGTGGGAGTTCCAGAAACAATGCTTAATCTATTTTAATAGTTTATTTTTTATGGAACTATAATTTCACATACCATAAAATCCACCATTTTAAAATACAGAATCAATGGTTTCTAGTATGTTCACAAGACTACACAACCATCACCACTAATTAAATTCCAGTACATTTTACACCATTTTAGTATATCTAAAAAGAAACTTCATACCCATTAGCAGTCACTTCTCCTTCCCTCCAACCTCCCATTCCCAGGCAACCAATAATCCATCTCTTGACTCTGTAGATTTGCCTAAACATTTCATAATGGAATCATATAATATTTGTGGTTTTTCATGTATCGCTTCTTTCACTTAGCATAATGTTTTCAAGGTTTATCCATGGTGTAGCATGTATTTATACTTGGTTCCTTGTTATGGGTCAGTAATAGTCTGTTGCATGGACATACCACATTTTTTTATCCATTCCTCATTTGGTGGACATTTGGTTATTTCCACTTTTCAGCTATTATGAGTAATGTTGCTAAGAATATTCATACACAGGTTTTGCATGGCCATAGGATTACATTTCTCTCTGGAGTATACCTAGGAGTGGAACTACTAGACTATGTGATAAAAATGTTGAACATTTTGAGGAACTGCCAAACTGTTTTTCACAGCAGTCTTGCCATTTTACATCTCCAGTAATGTCTGAGGATTCTGATTCCTCCACATTCTTCCCAGGTTCACTGACTTTTAGGATCTAATTTCCCTTGGGTTATGAAAGATTTCTAAGTGGAATAGAAAGTTCTTTTTTCTTCTTTCTTCCTTCCCTTCTGTTCTTCCTTCTTCATCACCTCTTGCCCTCCTTCTCTTTTTCCACCTTACTACAAAATCTCTTCCTAAACTAAAGTATGATTTAAGCAACTTTAATTCTCACTAGATTCAGCTAGAAAAGCATGGAAATTTTTGTAGCTCACACAGCAGAGAAATTTTCCTTAAAGTTAATATGACTGAATGGCCTGCTTGAAAATTAGCTCCCTTGTTCTCTCTGCTGCAGTCACAAATAAAACAACTGGATGGAGTCTTGGGATATGTGTTTTTCTCAAACCTCCCCTGTGGGAGGGGTACCTCCCCTGGTACCTCCCCTGGTAAGGCCTGTCTTTTCTTAAAGGCCTTTAAAAAGATTAGCTTGGGCAGATGGGAAGGAGGGTGTAATATTCAGAGGCTGAAGGAAAAGGAACCTAATCTTTGAATGTGGCTCCCTCAAGACTTTGACCAGTGCGACTGAGAGGGTTGCAAGTCCTAGAGGGATGCATAGCCTCTGGAGTGGGAGCTGCAAGGATCTCTCAGAGCATTAGGGAGGTTCGCTCTGCCTACCCTGGCACAAAGATGTGATCTCTACTATCACTGGAGCCACCCACCAACATAAATTCCAGGAGTGATGACAAGGAATTGATAACCCATGCAGCCTACCCTCATTGTCTTAATATTGGACTTTAAGAAAAAGACACTGGAAAGTGGAGATCAGAAAGATTCAATTTGCAAAATAAAGAGATCATCTTGCACCTTAAACATCATGAAGCATCTTGCACCTGTCTACATCTGCATTACTTAGATAAAAAATGTTGTGGTGCCTGTTTTTATAAACAGGTAATAGAGGTTCAGAGAAGTGAAGGAGTTTGCAAAGCTAACATAACTACGAGAAGTAAAGCTGGAATTCAGAGTCTGGCTGGGTAAAAAAAGAAACCTTTTCTTTATCCACTATACCATCCTAGCCTTAGGATGCCTGCGCATGCAATCTACATTTGAAACTTGGTAGCAATGGGAAGGAAAAAGCCCCCTATCAAGCAGTGTTTCCCAATGGCCTGCACTCCCCTTTCTCCATCTAGAGTGAGTAGAAGAGGGCACATTGGGACTTAGTTGCAAGCAAAGGACAGCTAACTTCATCTCTAGAAGAAGAGAAATGGTAAGCAAATAGTTCACCCTGTCATTTTCACAGGTCAGGAAAGTGCAATGCTTTGAAAAATCAGCATATACCCTACTAAGTACTCTCTAAACTAGGAACAATCTTTAAATGTTTTCTATAATTGCATCCATCAATGTAGATTATGCATTTTAACTTTGTTTGGAATCTGATTTCATCTATTGCTTATTTTGTTCTAAACATTCCAACAATTCGAATTTTCTTTCTCTTTTTAAACTCAAACTAAAGCCAAAAAGATACAGCCATTTTAAAAATTTCATTGCTTCAGTCATTACTTTTTTAGTTCACTTTCCTTTTGCCTAAGCAAGAAGCCAGGATAAGAAGCAGAAGTCAGGATCTTAACCATAGGAGAGACTATTAATCAAACCCCAAACTTGGAGATGATACATTCACAATGTAACCACAAATTATTAATAACATCCTCTTCATGAAGCAGAGTGAGACATTAACATGAAAAAATAATTACTGAGAGAAACATATTAGAGTTTGGTTATACTGAAATGGAATGTAAAATTAAACTTACTTGTTATAAAATGAATCATTATCCCTAAAAGTTTATATCTTTCCACATTTATATTACTTTGGTTTTTAGTCAGCATCTCCTAGGACCTATATTGACACATATTTTTAATTTAATGCTTATATTTTAATATTTCCTTTTATTTCACTTTAAATTTTCATCAGCTCTTTTCTGGGAATTTATAATATAATGTTTTCCTCATGTTTATCCAAAAAGGAGCAGGGATGACAGCTGGGGTTTATGGTACCTAACGAGAGGGAACCATTCGATGAGGATGCTACTTAAATAATTGAGTTGAGAAATTCTCATGAAGAATGTATTCCTAAATCTGTAAGTATGTTATTCCATGCAATGGAATAATCTTTGTGACATCTTCAAAGGCATGATGAATTAACCAATTCCAAGTGACGAAAACCCAATTTAAAATACGTCGAAACAAAAGAGAGAGAGAACTTACTAACCTATGGTAAAGAATTGGGAGGGGAAAATTTGTAGAGAAATAGAATTTTTTTCTTTTTACTTCCTTCTTCTCTTTGTTCATTCGTTCCTTTCTTCCTCCCTCTTCCTGCCTTTCACTTTTTATTATAAAATCTGTTCCCAAATGTTAAGATGAGTGTATGTATTCCCGCCCAACAAAGTTCACGTGCTGATGCCTTAACTTTCATTGTGATGAGATTTGGGAACTGATTACGTTTAGATGAGACTATAAGGGAGTGACCAAATCTACCTCTGCCACCAGAGGACACAAAAAAAAGGTGGCCATCTGCAACCCAAGGAAGGAGATCTCACCAGACACCAACCCTGCTGGCATCTAAATCTTGGACTTGCAGCCTTCAGAAATGTAGGAAATAAATTCCTTTGTTTAAGCCCCTAAGTCTGTGGCATTTTGTTACAGCAGCCTGAACCAGCTATGTTACCAAACTAAAACAGATTTCTTTCTTTTTTGTAGCAATTAGGGCAGTTGATATTTTCACTGAATCATAGCTGATGTATGATAACTGACTGGTAACTTTCTATAGCAGAGCAGTTTTTTGAAGTTTATGCTTATAAAATTTAAGAATGAGTTTCAGAAGCCTAGACCTCAGGAATAGGAACTGAGGACCAAACTCAACACCTCTCTCTTATCTTATCGCTTCTATTTGTTTTTACTAGTTGAGCAATCTAATTACTGCCTCCTGGACAGAGGACTTCCCTGTGTGGCAGAAACACAGCTACTGATAGTTTGGTAGTCCTAACCTAAAGAAAAAATGTGGGTTTTTTCCCTAGCTGCCAGCAATCAACGTGATCCCAAGGAAGACCTCTGATTGGTTTTACCTGAGTTATCTCTGTGTCCAGAATCTTTCCCAGGTAGGAGTTTGGGAGGCTGGACATACAGATCCGCAGCCATCACCATTCACTACAAATGTACAGTTCATTTTGTCCACCCCCAACCCTTGGTGGCTAAGTACATCACTTAATTTTAGGATGTGAAGAACTTTAAGTAAATCCCCACATTTTCTGATAACTTGCTAACCTATATAGACATCCACATTGAAAATTCAGGTTCTGCTATAAGCCATACCACTTTAACAAACCCCGGACAGCTTTTCCATGCATAAACTGTCAGGGGCCATGAGAAATCATTGTTATATATTGAAATAGGAGAAGGGACTGTAACTTTCAAAAATGTACTAGTTTATATCTCTATATATTCCTTTATATTTCAACAAAAACTCGGTATTATTGTATCTTTTTAAGTGAGACAACACATGATGAATATTTAGGCCTCCAGCTATACAATTCCTTGATTTTTTTTTAAAGATTTTTATCACGGAAGCTAATATTATAAGAGCCCAGGAGCGCCTGAGTGGCTCAGTCCTTATGCATCTGCCTTCAGCTCAGGTCATGATCTCAGCATCCTGATATGGATTCCTGCATGAGGTTTCTGTTTGATGGGGAATCTGCTTCTTTCTCTGACCCTCCCCCCTGCTTGTGCACTCTCTCTCTCTCTCAAATAAATAAAATCTTTTAAAAAAAAAAAACCCAGCCATTGCCTGTTGATCCATCTGTTTATTGTGGGTGGTGGGAATTAAACAAACCAACAGAAGCAGAAGTGGCTTTTTCACTAAGCTAAAACTTTTAAGCTTTATGCCACACATATTTAATCATCATCATGAATTTATGAATTTTCTACCAAACTTTAAAGCAGTCTGTTAGTTTGATAACTGGTCTCCTGGCCATGAACAAAGGAAAGACACTCCATTTTCACCTGCTATTTGGTGGGTTTGGAACTTTTTAGATGGCACCAGAGGTAAGTTTAAAATCACATTTCAGGTTAATGTAGCAAAACATAGCTGAATGGCAAACATTGAACAATGGTGTGGAACCCAAAGTCACCAGCTATTGGCAGTGTTATCTCATACCACACTTTGCTAGCTGAGAAGCAATACAGAAAATGCTCACGAAATTTGTTCCTCAGAGAACACTTTAATGTTTTTGGAAGATAATTACCACAGAGAAAAGAGCAAGGGCCTTTTGTCAAAAGTGAGATGAAGGACTGAATTTCAGCTCTGCCACACACTAGTAGACAATGTTAATTAAGTCCACTCACCTTTCAGAGACCCTGAAAGGTAATCACAGTTATTTCACAATGCAGTTGTGAGGGGCACATGAATATGTGAATGTGCCTAGTACCATGTACAGTCCATTTGAAGTGTAAAATAAATGCTGGCTTCGGGGTGCCTGGGTGGCTCAGTCGGTTAAAGCCTCTGCCTCCAGCTCAGGTCATGATCCCAGGTTCCTGGGCTTGAGCCCCACATCAGGCTCTCTGCTTAGCAGGAAACCTACTTCCTCCTCTCTCTCTGCCTGCCTCTCTGCCTACTTGTGATCTGTTTGTCAAATAAATAAATAAAATCTTTTAAAAAATGCTGGCTTCTTTCCAGTCTTTAAAACTGAAAAAAAAAAAAAAAAAATGGGCCATGGAAAATAAAAGTATTGTGCTCTTCTGTTAAAGAAGAGCATCTGCCCTGATATTTTTATCCCACTTCCTGGTTCCCCAGAGTAAAATCCCAGAGTAAAAATCTGGGATTTTAAAGTAGAGTAAGTAAAAATTTTACTTCCCAGAGTAAAATCCAAAAGAATTAACTATCCTTGCTGTAGCCAATGTCTTTCTCACATTTCTTCTTACCCTCATTGCAATGAGGCTCCCCAACTAGGAAAAAATGCTCTTGATGAGGTCAGTAATGGCCTCTCCTCTTCTCTTTATGGTCACTTCTCTGATGATCTCAACAAATCCTATGGCCTTAGACACTACCAACTGGGTCCTGATGACCCCTATATGTTTATATCTAGTTTGGCTGTCTCCTCTGAACTTTAGCTTCTTATATTCAATTGCTTACTCAAAATCCCAAACCGGATATTATGACAGACATCTGAAATTTAATATGTTCAAAGTTAAACTCTTAATCTCCCCTTTACAGCCTGCTTCTCTCATGGTCTTCCCATTTTGATCAATGGAAACTCTATCCCTTCAGTTTCTCCAGACAAAACCCTTGAAGGCATCTGTATCCATGAGCTTTCACTAAATTTTGTTACTATAACAACAACAAAAACCCACAAAATCTCAGCAGTTTGCAAAACAATGCTTTTTACTTGCACATGCTGCATATCAGCAGAGACTGAGCTAGGCTCTGTTCCATGTCCTCTTTGCTTCAGGATCCAGGTTGAAGAGCAGCTCCCCCTAGAACACTGACTGTCTCCTGGCAAGGGACAGAAGAGGTCCCACATGATGGCATTTAAAGATTCTGCTAGAAAGGGCACAGCATTCCCATTCCTACTTCACAGGCCAGAGAAAGTCGCATGTCCAAGCCTGATGTCAGTGGACTGCAAGATTCATTTTCCCAGAGGGATGGTCCAATAGAAAGGGTAAGGAACTATTCTGGCAATAATACAAGAATCTTTGACTTCTCTTTTTCTTTTGGATTTCATCCAATCCATCAGAAAGTCCTGTAGGTTCTATCTTTAAAATCTATCTAGAACACAACCATTTCTCACCACTTTCCCCACCATCCCCCTGGCCCTGCAAGTCACCATCACACACCTGGATATTGCAGTAGGTCTTTGGGCTTCTTCCCTTGTCTCCTTACTGCCTATTCTTAACATAACAATCCAGAAATTCTGTAAAAATGTAACTTGACCACATAGCTCCTCTGCTTGAAATCCCCTTGATAGGCCTTCATTTCTCTCAAAACAAAGTCTGCTCTTACAATGGGCAGTTACTTTTAAGACTTTACGTTATCTGGACAACAGCTCCCATTTCTTTTCTGATTTGATCTTCTGATCTCCCCTCACTCCTGCCCAACTCCAATGCAACCATACTGAACTTCTTGTTGTTCTTCAAATCACTGGTATGCCCCTGTCACAGGACCTTTGCACTGGTTCCTTTTGTTTGGAAACCTCTGTGCCCGGCTCACTTCCTCCTACCTTTCAGGTCTTAAATGGAAATTATTAATGACCCCTACTCTGGCCACCTCATTTAAAATTTCAACTCCTTTCTCCATGCTAACTTTTACTCTGAGATGATACATTTATTATCATCACAACACATTTATTATCAACACAAATTATTAATAACATCCTCTTCATGAAGACAAGCAAGACATATCACAATTCAACTTATTATGTAATTTACTTACTTTTTATTTTTTTTTTGTCATACCCTGCTAAAATATAAGCCTCTCAAAGGCAGAATATTTGTCTTTTTTATTCTCTGATGCATCTAGAAGCATCTAGACCCTCGGACATATCTAGCGAGATTCTCCAAGTAGAACAGTGTTTGGCACATGATAGGTAATTCAATTCAACCACTTGTTTAATGAATGAGTTGAATGAATAAATGAGTCTTGCACAATTTCTTTACTGTGTCTCATCAATTTCCCTTCCTAACATTGTGAAATTTACCTGGTCTGTCACTTAGGAGATATCCCAAATATCTACAACTAACATCAAAATCTCCTGTAGTTCATTAGCCTTTATTATACCTCATTAATGTCCCAAAAGAAAAATGAGGATTGAGCAAAATTCTTGCTGTTTCTCTAACTGCATAATGGAAGTAATATTAACATTTAAAACACTCATTTTCTTTAGTTGCTTTTAGATTTTCGGGGGGTTGGGGAAGTTAGGTGGAAGAACTGGGGGCAAGTATTTTAAAACAAAGCTTAAGTCTTAGAAAGTGAAAATGAAGCCCCAAATGAATTTATCTAGAAAGAGCGACATTGTAATTATAAACATTTTTAATAGCAATAGCAGATATATACAAAATACCAAACTCAGAAAAGAAGGAAAAATGAGAAATGAAAATATTTCCAGATAATACTGTTATTTTTTATTCTGCATAAGACTCTACAGTTAAACTGAGATGTTTTTGCAGTTCTGCATCTCCTTGGAGGAAAACCAATTTCTTTGGTTATTGGCTCCCTTTTAATCTTTTTAAAATAGATTGAGCCAATCTCTCTCTGCTATTTCACACGGCGTCATTGGTAAAGTCTCAACCAATCACTCCATACAGTAACAGGTATCAAAATAATTAGCCAAGGTGGTGTAAGCATGAACACAAAATGACAGGTAAAATTAGTTCAAGAAAATAAAATTTGTATTAGCCACATTGGTTCTGCATATAATAAACCTCATGAGCAGCGTACTGAAATTCACTGATGAAGACCAAATGTGTATCTTCTTCCACAATCAGAAATAAATCAACTGAAAATATTTTAATGGAGATGGGGTGGAGACTATTGTGCAAAATGTACCAGGTATTCAAAATGAATAGTGATAATACCACTAAAAATCTATAATGGCAGAGAATACTAACTATCTACACAAAATTCATGCCCCTCTTTTGAAAATATGCACTTGTTCCTGGGAAATGTCTGCCTAGCTAGGAACTATATTACCAAAATTTCTGCGTCTCAGTGGTGCCATGTGGCAAGCATCACCAATGGAAGGGAAACAGAAAGGATAGATACCTTTCCTGGACTCTATGGTTAGTAACCAATTGCCTTCTATGCAGTTGGCCCTCTAACAGACTGGAAGCAGACTCGGAGGCCATAGGGGATAGGCAGCCATAGACAGAAGAGAGGCCTGGGTTCATGAAACACCATGAGGACTAAGCCTAAAGATTGGAAATTTACTTGGACTGATATCTTTTTTCAAAAATCCAAATTTGGAAAAGAAAACTCATGAATAGTTTCCTTTGAAGCATTATTTATAACAAAAATGGAATGAAAATAGCAAGGGAATTAAGTAAATGACAGTGCATTTGCTTAGATTGGTTTGTATGTATTAAATCTGCAGAAAGTTATCTAAAATATACCTTACAGCTGGTGAGATAAAATTGTTACTGGAGAGGTGATAGATTAGATAAATAGATTTAGAAGATGACAGATGATAGATGCTACATAGAATGATAGATTAGATAAATAGTTGATGGATAGATATTTAGATGATGTTAGATAGGATGATGACTGATAGATGATAGATGGATAGATAATAGATAGATGACTGATAGATAGATAATAAATGATAGGTAGATGATAGATAGATAAATAGATAGATGATAGATAATAGATAGATAAAAAGGGTTGGAAGGGGGCACCTGGGTAACTCAGTGGGTTAAAGCCTCTGCCCTCGGCTCAGGTCATGATCCTAGGGTCCTGCGATAGAGTCCTGCATCGGGCTCTCTGCTCAGCAGGGAGTCTGCTTCCTCCCTCTCTCTCTCCCTGCCTCTCTGCCTACTTGTGATCTCTGTCTGACAAATAAATAAAATATTTTTTAAAAAGAGGGGAGAGATGGAGGGGTAAAAGGAGGGAGGGATAAAGGTAGATAGCAAATGGGCAAATCACTAATAGTCTGAACTTTGGAAGAAGAATCAGATTACATTCTGAGCCCACAGTTGTGTGCACACACAGACAGGGGTATATAGGGAGAGAGAGGGAATGATATTATACTGACTAAGGAGATTTCAGCATCATGTGAAAGGCTAACTTCCCCTCGTTGCAGTTAGAGCTACTGTATTTTTTTTTCCTTACTATCCTCCTCAAAGCCAGACTTTACAAATCAGCCTAAGTCCAAAGGAGTTCCAGTTTTCACCAACTACACTTCAGTGGCTTGAAATGAGTACTTTCCCCTAACATGTACCTTTCTCCATCAGTAGCTTCCTTTCAGGAATGATGTCATTCTCTTTCCTTCAAAAAAGTCAACTTCTTGAGAGCGGGGCCGTATTTTGTATACCTCTGCTCCCATACCAATGTTAGCAAACAGTAGACTCTCCATGAACTCATTTATTCATGCATTCTATGAATGTTTACATGCCTACTATGCGTTGGTCCTTTTTCTAGCACTAGGGACAGAGCAGTGAAAAAATCTCCTTCTCCCCCTACTGCTCACATTTGGAAACATATTCTGTCGGGGCTACTTGCATTCCTTTCTCACTGACACAGAATCTATCTGAGCATAAAGGCATCACTAAAATACTTTTAAAATATTGTTAAGGTGCTTTTACCACTACACACTCATATGGTCATTAGGATGACCATAAGCAAAAAAAGATAACAAAAAGTGCTGGAGTGACTATGAAAAAATGGAACCCTCATGCAGTGTTGATGGAAATGGAAAATGGTATAGCCGCTTTCACAGACCTGTACCCCTGGGGATAAAAATATATGTTTATAAAAAATAAAAAATTAAAAAAAAAAAATAAAAAATAGTCTTGCAGCTTCTCAAAAGGTTAAACAGAGTTGCCACATGATACAACAATTCCACTTCAAGGTATATACCAAAGAGGAATGACAACATGTCCGCACAGAGACCTGTACACAAATGCTCCTGACAGCATAAGTCATAATGGCCAAAAATGGGGACAATGCAAAGCCCCATCAACAGATAAATGTATAAACAAATTGTGGCACATCTATCCAGTGGAATAGGAACCATCCATAAAAAGTAATGAAACACTGACACAAGCCGAGACATAGACAAACCTTGAAAACATTAAGTGAAGGAAGCCAGTCACAAGGGACCACATATTTTGCAATTCCCTTTACATGAAATGCCCCAAATAGACAAATCTATAGAGACAGAAAGTAGATTACTGGTTGTCTCGGGCTGGAGTGAGGGGTGGACTGAAGGAGCTGGCAGCTAAGGGGAGCAGGGCTTCCTTTTGTGGTAATAAAAAGGTTCTAAAATTGATTGTGGTTATAACTGCACAACTCTTTCAAAGGTACTTTAAAAACCATTGAATTGTAGGCCTTAAATGAGTAAATTGTATGGTATGTGAATTATAGCTCAAAAAAGCCTTTTTTAAAGGTAAAAACAGGTAGTAGTTGTAGCAGCAGCAGAAGCAGCTACTGCTTTTAATGAGTAAATTATCTGTGTTTAGTTGGAAGTTGTGTATTTGGAGCCACCATAAAAGGTTCTGCACAAAGCCTGGCAATTATTTTGAGGATCTGAAGCTCACTTCAATACAACTAAGTTGTTTGCAAAAGAATGATTCATCATCAGTTTTACATCTTTTTTGAAGAATTGAAAATTGGCATCTGATGACAACAAACTATCCTTTTTTTTTTTTTTTAATGGAAGAAGCATTAGAAAAAAAAAAATCACCAACCCTTTTTTCAGTGGAAATATGATTTCCAAAGTTGCACAGCTGGAACACATCAATCAGCTGAAAAGGTTTCTGCTTCCCTGACAACTGTTAGCAACAATGAGTCAGACAGAAAACAGATCTGTCTTTCTGTCCAGCTGGAATACATTTATTGAATAATAGATGAGAAGAGCAACAATGTTAGACTTCCTTCAGTATAAGCTTTAAAGAACAATAACAAATAAATCCCCACTGGATATTGCAATATGAATATTACAGAAGAGTATTTGAAGCAAATTAGTCTCTATTTTTGAAAATGCAAATGAAGACATGAGCTTGACCATTTGCAGCATTCTAAAATTAATCCATTAGCTGAATTATTATGCTGAAGGTCAGACAAGCCCAGAAGGCTGGCCATGATTTGTATCCTGATAATTCCCAAATGACCAGGGAGGAAGGAGCTGTGGCCTGTGGCCTCAAGGAGGCTCAGTTCAGAGCCCAGTCTGGCTGCAGCTTTGCGGCGGGCTCTGAGGGCTGTTCTGCTTCATGCCCTGGTACATGCCAGGTCAGGACTGCTGTGTTCCATCACCACCCAGGCTCTCCTATTGCAGCCCTTGTCCTGTTTATCTCAACACTGTTCCCATGTTCTGACAGGGCCTTCCTGTGGGTTCAGTGTCTGTGTCTGTTGATTCAGAGTCTCACACCGTGCAAAGATCACAAAAGATCACAAAAAGCTCTTTTCAAAAACAAGGCCTCCAAGGCCATCAGGTAAACCCATTCAAACAGCGAAATGGCTTTCACATTTTATGTAAACAAAGAGGTCCTCTGGGGGCTGATGCTACACAGAGGTATGATTTCTGTATTTTCATCTCTTAGTTCTAAAAAATAAAAGCTCATCTGTGGGACATTCCTATATAAATAATGGCAGAGATCCTCAAAGGTAGTGGTCATCAGGTCAGAGCAGTGACACACCTGAGTGACCACTGTGTGAGCTGCAGACCACAGTCCTCCCTTGCACTTAACCCACTGTGCACTGCCAGGCAAGGCTTCCACTCTCCCTGGTCTCATAAAAACAGGGGGTTAAACTTAGATATTCTCTAAGGTCCTTTCTAGCTCTAAAAAGTGTTTTTTTCTTTAAGTCCGCTAAAATGGGCTCTATAGAACACAATTAATTCTCATTAATAGGCAAAATCATTATTACATGAGAAATTAGCTCTTGGTTACTCATTCAAAGGAAATAATCAGAATTCCAGCAAATGGCATTTGATTTATCTTTTTGCATTTAAGATTTTTGGCTTTAAGAGTCAATTTCCGAAATGCAAAATGAAAGAATTTAAAACAAGAAGTTGCCAAACATTTCTGGCCAAGAAATTGCCTCGGCAGCATCTTGGTTTCTCAAGTCACTTTTTAGATGTTACCCTGAGCTGTGTTCTGGCACATCTGATTGAATAAATGTCTTTTACAGCCAGACTGTGTCCTCTGGTTTCATCTATTATCTGTTCTAGAAAAAGCCATTAAGTCAGTAAAAAGAACTTGTGGGAGGTTTTACTGCAGAGAACGAGTATTTTTCAGGACAAATACTGACCCTAATGAAAATTTCGATGTAGCAGTTTCGGAAATCAAAGTCAAGGTGATCTTGATCATTAGCAGAGTAAGCTGTGGACCTGCGTCCTGCATACTGGCCTAGGGAAGACTCTCCCAATATAATCTCTACCCCTTCCCCTCACCCAGCCAGCCTCAAACTACAATAGGAAATATCACCTTTAGATTTGCAAGCATCCTATTTTAAAATGTAAATTTTCTTAGTAAGTAAATAATAAAATTGAAAGGTGAATTTTCTGTTAGGATGTCAGAGAGGAAAAAGAGAGCAGGGCGGAGCTCAAGGCATTGTAGGCAATGGTGACAGGGTGACACTCAGCATCTGGAAAAATCTCCCACGGACGCCAAAGAACAGGAAAAATAATAACTCCTGAGACAAACCTCCCCACAGTTTGGATTTCATTTCTTTCTCAACAATCTTAACTTTTAAAAAAAAATTTTTTTCAAGCCACCTTCTAGATACTCCCCATTGTCCAAAGAGCAGGTCTTGGATCCAACCTGAACCACTGAGGGTTGGGAACTTAGTGGGCAAGCAGGCATAGTATAAAATAAAACTATTGACTAGGGGTTGGTGTTGGCTTCAGCGGAAAGACTGTGGCTCTTTTTTTCACCTTGAAAGGAAAAGTCTTCATCCTTCCCCATTCGACAAGGTTCTGCAGCTACAAAACCTTAATGTTAAGGCTCAAAATTAGAAGAGAATTTCTTCTCTACCTTTCCCAGCAGATGTGCCTCTAAAACGCCAACACAATAGCTCTTTTTAATTTTTTTAAATATATATCTTTAAGATGTTATTTATTTATTTGACAGAGAGAGATCACAAGTAGGCAGAGAGGAAGGCAGAGAGAGAGGAGGAAGCAGGCTCCCCATTGAGCAGAGAGCCCGAGGCAGGGCTCCATCCCAGGACCCTGAGATCATGACCTGAGCTGAAGGCAGAGGCTTAACCCACTGAGCCACCCAGGTGCCCCAACAACAGGTCTTTTTGAATGGAGCTAACCATCTGTCCAGACCTTTCCTTGGAAAGACCTAGACTGTAGGCAGTGTAACAGAAAGTTCAGTCCTTCCAAGGTAGGGTCCGATGTGAGCACCATACAGCCGGAAGCCCTGATCTTGGCACAGAGAAGCTCTGCTCGCCCTGGGGGTTCTGCAGTGAGAGGAGGAGAGCAGCACACTGGTTTTCTCCCCTTTCAAAAGTGCTTCACTTGGGGGAACCATTGCTCAAGCACATGAAGCAGGCAGACAGACAGAAAACCTTGGCTGTGTTATAACCAGTCCTGTAACCCGGCCTCATTCCACTCAGGGTTAATGGTTGCCCCACCTTCCACTCCCCCTGCAGGGCCAACTGGTGCCTCCCCAAGGGAGATTTTTATTTAGAGGAGAAGATGGCACCAGAGACTGGGAAGAAGGAAGTTAGTGGGCAGCACAGTACCTCCTCAGAGCTGTCCAGGCCAAGTTCCTGTGAGCACTGCCAGCTTTCGGCATGATGCAGCAGGTGTTACTTGTATGGATCCTAAGGTGTGAACTCTGCTGTATGTCCAGATCAGCCCACCTTCTCCATGAAGCTTTCTCAAACTCCAAAACCCACATCAGTCTCAACATGGCTGACTTCCTTCAACTTCTTCCCCTTGGGGTGTTTATCTCACCTACCAACTCCAGTTCTTCATGGTGGCGTTCTGGGAGACTGAGTGGGAGATCGTCCTGAGGCAGCCTGGGGCTTAGAAGGAGGACCATGGCTGAGGGACAAAGTCTACCCTGAGCCCTGAGCCCAGAAACAAGAGCAGTGATATTCCTACAGTGTTTTCCAGTGGTGTCCTGCCGACCTTCTTATTTACCTTTCCTTCCCCGTAGGGAGACGAAACCCTACATCATGTATTCTGTTTCCCCCTGAATTTTTTCCTGAAGTTTCACCAAGTTGCAGCAGTTCTGCAAGCAGAGTCTGCAGGGCCATCTTGAATTGCATGCCCCCCCCCCCCGCCATCTCTTACTTCCTCCCTCTTGCTCCTCTCTGCGTCACTAGATGATTGGGGTGATCAAGTGACCACACGTCACATGTGGTGTATCATCAAGGCTAAATTATGTGGTACGGATTGCAGGAATTCAGGGATGATGAACATCAACATGTAGATATTCCTGGTTTGTGAGCGGGTTCTCATTCCACTAATACTTGTGAGCTACATACTGTGGCAATGGCTGGGAAATTAGGGTGAACCAAGCAGGCAGGGTCTCTGTCCTTGTGGTATTTCCAGGCTCTTCCACTCCCAGGTGTGTATTCTAGATACTCCTCATTGTCCAAAGAGCAGGTCTTGGATCCAACCTGAACCACTGAGGGTTGGGGATCTTAGTGGGAATTTCCCAAAAGAGCATGTAGCACACGGCTGGAAACTGCTTTTTTTTTTTTTTTTTTTCCACGATGATGAGTCTTTCCTATTCTAGAGCTTCATATAAATGGAATGATATAGTAGGTGCTGTCTTGTGTGCAGCTTCTTTGACTCAACATGATCAATTTGAGGTTCGTCCACATCCTTGCATGCTGTAGGAGTTTGCTCTCTTGTATTGCTGAGTGGTATCTGTCATACGGATGTGCCAGTTTACTTCTCCATTCTGCTCTCCATGGACACCTGGGAGATTGCCATTGCCTCTGCTGCTCATGTGGCCTTCCTCCCATGATGAAGAGAATGGTCACTGGAGACAAACTGACAAAAATTAGAACTACTTGCAGGGTGACACTGAGAGAGAGGTTCAACCTCTCTGATTCTCAGCTTGCTCCCTACAGAGTTAATTGTGGTAATGCTTTGGAGTAGAAAACGGCTCTAAGACCAGGACCTGGAACATAGCCAATGCATAATAGAAACTGTTTTCTATGACTGTTGTCTTAGTTTCCTAATGCTGCTATCACAAAATATCACAAACTTGGTGGCTTCCAACAACAGAAATGTATTTTCTCACAGTTCTGAAGCCTGCTGGTCTGAAATCAAGATGCCAAGAGGGCCATGCTCTCAGGCTCCAGAGAAAAATCTGTTCTATGCCTTGCTTTTAGTTCTGCTGTTGCCAGCGAACCCTGGCACTCCTTTGGCCTGTGGATGCATCACTCTCTCGGACATCTGCCTCCATCTTCACATGGCTTTCTCTCCTGTTTCTCATGTGTCTGTGTCTCCTTTTCTTATAAGGACACCATTCATATTGGAGTAAGTGCTCACCCTACTCTAGTAAGCTCATCTTAACTAATTACAACTGCAACAATTCTATTTCCAAATAAAGTCACCTTCTGAGATTCCAGGAGGGACATGAATCTGAAGAGGAGAGAACTCTCCAGCCCACTGCAACTTTCTCCCTAACTAAGTTATAAAATCACTTATCTGGAAGGTTGTGTCTTGTACAATATTGCTCTTCATCCCTTGTACATACTCGTTGGCCAATAAATGTTTGATGAAGTAGAAACTGATAAAGATGATGGATTTAAGCTGTACTTTGAGGATAGATAAGAAGAAAAGATCATACAGCAGGATACAGCATAGATTTTTAGTTTCACTCTTACTGTATCTTTGTGGAAGCTTTGATGTCAGAAACTAATACACTTCCACAAGAAATTAGCATTTTCATATAGTTAATCAGAGATCCATGTTGTTTCATCTAAATTTAATTGAAAATAAAGTTAGAAAAAGATTGGAAATGATTTTCATATTTTACCTCAATTATAATAACACATTTCTTTAATGTTTGTTCTCAAATACAGCAGTGATATGACATTCTGCTGGACCTGGAAAATTCCTCCTAGGAGTCAGAGACTGCTGAACTATACAAACCCTTCCCCACAGAATCATTAACTTCTCAGTTCTTTAGCTAACAAGGGGGAAAAAAATCAAGTTCATTCCATCCTTTCTCCCTCCCTAGTCATCTTAGTGGCAGCTCTTGGTGGCCACAAAGAGGAGGAAAAAGCCACTGATGTCATCAACTCTAGGCTCCAACTCATTATGAAAGGTGGAAAGGGTATGCTGGGGTACAAGCAGACTCTGAAAATGATCAGATATGACAAAGTAAAACTGGTCATCCTCATCAACAGCTGCCCAGCCTTGAGAAAATCTGAAATAGAATAATACTACACTGTGTCAGCCAAAAGTGGTGTCCATCATGACAGTGACAATAATGCTGAATTGGGCCCAGCATGTGGAAAATTCTACAGACTATGTACACTATCATTGATCCAGGTTCATTGATTCTGGCTATCCATTGATCTGGCATCATTAGAATCATGCCAGAACAGACTGGTGAAAAGTAAATTATGCAAAATTATTCTTTATTAAAACTGGTCAGGGCACCTGGGTGGCTCAGTGGGTTAAGCCGCTGCCTTCGGCTCAGGTCATGATCTCAGGGTCCTGGGATCGAGTCCCGCATCGGGCTCTCTGCTCAGCAGGGAGCCTGCTTCCCTCTCTCTCTCTCTGCCTGCCTCTCCGACTACTTGTGATTTCTCTCTGTCAAATAAATAAATAAAATCTTTAAAAAAAAAAACTGGTCAGATCTCCTTTTTTAAAAATTAAGTTTAAATTCCTTGTTTTAGGGGTGCCTGGGTGGCTCAGTTTGTTAAGCGACTGCCTTCAGCTCAAGTCACGATTCTGTCCCAGGATCAAGTCCAGTATCTGTTCAGCAGGGAGCCTGCTTCTCCCTCTGACCCTCACCCCTCTCATGCTCACTCTCTCTCTTTCTCTCTCATTCTCTCTCCCAAATAAATAAATAAAATCTTCAGAAAAATAAATAAATTCCTTGTTTATATAAGGATAGATATTGTTAGGAACCATGTCTGTTCCAATTTCCTTTGCACCTTCTATGTTGTTTATGTAACTTGCTTTCATGGCCTCACATTCCATAGGAATTGAGTTTGTCCAGCATCAGAAGTCACAATTAGCTATATATTACATAATACAGCTTCAGTGTTATTATTTATGATGTCTGATGGTAAGAATATGAGGTCTGCCTGGTTTCTTATGATCTTCAAGCACTTTTTAAGATGAAAAGATACATAAGGCCCCCAGTGATGGTAGACCTCAAAAATGCTGAAATATTAAGTAGGCCAACAAAAAAAGATGATTTTCTCATTTTCTATTTATTTCTGCAAGCAACCTGTGTGTAGGAATTCATTTTTTCCCCCAAAGAAATCAATAAAGGTGCTTTCATTTTGAATACAAGCAGGATAAAACCGAAAGTCATTTTTATTTTTTTCTGAACTCACTACAGTTCTGAAGCAGTTCACCCCATTAAAATTAGTGCCTGAAATTTTGCCTAAGTATCCAAAGCAATTCTCCCATCCCATTAAAAAAAAAAAAAATAGTAGGGACAACCATACAGATAACCAAAAAGCCAGTTGCTTACATAATGAGGAATAAACCCCCAAGAGAGCTGCCTAGACCCCAAATATGACCCATGCATGCTTTTCTACCTTTCCTGAATTTTCTCCACGATGAACTAGTTTAAGTTCCTAAAACTTGGTTTTGAATTCAAACCCTTCCTGAGAGAGAGAACTAAAAAACACATTTGCCCAGTCAAATGCACAATATTAGATCGTACCTGGGTAGAAACTTGAGGAAAGGGGACCCTACACAGGTGCATGTTCAAAAGTACGAAACCTGTATTTGCAACACTACTTGAGTCAGAGAGCATTTCTTTCCACTTTTCCCTATCTTCACAATAATCCAATAGAAGGTGTTTTGGATTGAGGTTAAATTAACATAACATAAAATTAACTATTTTAAAGTATACAATTTAGCTTTGTTTAGAACATTCACGATGTTGTGCCGCTCTCACCTCTACTAGTTCCAGTGCATGCTAATCACTCCAAAATTCAACCCCTTACCCATTAAGCAGTTATGCCCCACTCTTCCCTCCCTCCAGCCTTGAAAACTACCAACCTGCTTTCTATCTCTATGGACTTACTCTTCCTAGATGCTTCATAGAAATGGAATCATGCAATATGTGGCCTTCCTGCATTTGACTTCCTTCACTCAGTATAATGCTTTTGAAGTTCATCCACGTGGTAGCATATTGACACTTCATTCCTTTTTATGACTGAATAATATTCCACCATATGGTTGTACCACATTTTGTTCATCCACCCATCCATTGATGGAAATCTGGGCTGTTTCCGCCTTCTTGCTATTGTGAATAATGCGCATACTAATGCATATAAATATAGATGTGCAAGTTTTTGTCTGAGAACCTGTTTTCAATTCCTTGGGGTATATACCTAGGAATGGAATTGCTGGGTCATGTGGTAATTCTGTGTTTAACTTTTGAGGAAACACCAAACTGTTTTTCACAGCAGCTGAACCGTTTTTCACTCCTTACAGCAATGTATAAAGATTCCAATTTTACTGCCTCTTTCCCAAAACTCGTTCCTTTCTGCATTCTTTTAGTTTGTTTTTATTGTAGTCATTCTCATGAGTGTGAAGAGGTATCTCATTATGGTTTTCATTTACCTTTCCCTAAAGACTAATGTTCAAATATTTTCAGCCCATGCTGCAAAGCTGCAATGCCTCTATAAAAACCTGTATCATGCCCAAACCATTTATGGTTATGAAAGGACAGCCAGGGAATAAATATGTGTTCTTGATTATTAAATATTCTTAAGGATCTTTTCTAGTTATATTAACATTTCAAAGTGCATTTTTAAGAGTTAGAGTTCACATACTGCAGTCCTTTAGTAAAATAGGATATATTATACATAGTTGTATATGTTTAGTTATATATAATAAATATTATAATATTACAATTAAATAAAATTATTTTTATTGTTGATTTCTTTAATACTTAATTTCAACAAATCTTTCTTCATGGATGGCAGTATTGAAACTATGCCATGGATACACAGTGCCAATCAGCTATGCCAGTCTACATTCTGCTACTGTGCTGCTCATTCTAGAAATTATTGGTAACTTCCCATCAAGCTCTCTTCCTCTGGTTGGTTGGCTCATTCATTTTAGTATCTACAGAGGAAGGTCACATCTCCTAACTAAGGGTTCCCTTCAGGGTGGTGAAAGCCAAGAGGTAGGAGATATTAAACAGTTACCCAAAAGCTTCCCAATCTAATTCTATGCATTTGTAGCACATGACATTGCCAATATTGCTTATAACTGCCAAAGGGTTCAACCTAAAATTTCCATTTTTTAAAGAAACTTCAGGAAACACTTAGGTTTTGCTATTTGGACTTCTTCCATTTGTAATTTTCTGCTTCATTTGTAACTTGAAAAAGCCAATTAGTTCCTAACATGTGATTCAAGATTTAAGGATGTATTCTCTAAATAAAGATAATTCTTTTCTCATACTCAAGCACTAGTTTGAATTTCTAAACAAAAACAGGACAGCTATTTTATACATAAATAAGGAAGGGACTCGTGTTTAAAATTGCATTGTCATAACTAAATTTTACCTTGTCATTAAAATGTTTTAAATAATTTAATCAGTAAAAACATCATACATTAATAAAAATTAATGCAACATGGGTTTTATACATCCATACATACATCAAATAGCAAATTTATTTCCTAGCTCCGGTCCATGAGAGGACCTAGAAACAGTAACATCCCAATAGTAATGAGTTCATTTAGTGCCTGAAACTTGGTTTCTAAATATCATTATCCAATAAAAAGGTTGAAGGATGTTTGGAGAAATAGTTGATCCAAGGCAGGATCAGCAACAATATTAAAATGAGCCTGTACCTCTTTGTTCATTGTAGCTTTATTTACAAGGGCCAAGATATGGAAGTAATCCAAGTGTCCATCAATAGATGAAAAGATAAATAAGAAGTGGCATGCTGTGTGTATACAATGGAATATTACTCAGACATAAAATAAGATTAGATCTTGCCCTTTGTAACAACATGGAGGGAACTAGAGGATATTTTGCTAAGTGCAATAAGACAAAGAAAGACAAATACTATATGATTTCACTTACATCTAATAAAACTTAAATACCAATCACTATGGGGGGCTACCTGGGTGGCTCAGTTGGTTAAGTGCCCAACTCTTATTAATCTCAGCTCAGGGCATGATCTCAGGGTTGTGAAATCGAGCCCCACACTGGGTTCCACGTTAGGTGTGGAGGCTGCTCATGATTTTCTCTCTCCCTCTCCCTCTGACCCTGTCCATCCCTGCCCCTCCAACTCATGCACTCTGTCTCTCTCTCAAAAAAAAAAAAAATCACTACCAAAACAATATATCAATCACTATGAATCACTATGAATCATTATGCTGTGTACCTGAAACTAATGTAACACTGTGTGTTAACTATACTTCAAGTTAAAAAAATGAGCCTGGAACATTCTGTGATACCATAAATTAAGGAAGTGCTCTCAAGAAAGGATGAGGACATAATGAAAGTCACAGGATCTCCTAAGAGCCAAAGTTTGAATAATTTGAGCAAAATAAATAATGATAATGTTGGATTAGAACAAAAATAATAAACTAAATAACTATGATTCCATACTGATATTTAAAAAACAATAAATAATAAACAATAAATAAATAAAATAAATAAATAAAAAACAATAAATAAATGGGAAAGAAGAAAATAAAAGAAGAAAGAAGAAATTTTTCCTTACAGAAGAATTCCAGTTAATAAACGTAGAAAATGTGAGGAAAATAGAATGTCCCCATTAGAAGCCCACTGTAATAATTGCAGCAGGCACAATCTACTAACAGATATTAAAATTAGTGAGCAAAAGTTTAAAAAGAAACAGAGTATTTGCATAACGTCTATGTATCTCCTTCAAAATAAACATTAATCACAAAAAAAGAAAATAGTAACTCTACAGTGAAAAAACTTGGTACATGCCACCTAAGCCGGTAATCAAGGTCACAATCACTAGGAACAAGACTTACTGATCTGCATACCTTCTTGGGATATAATGCACTGAGAATGGCACATCGCCTGTGTGATATCCTTCCCAATAATGCGAAAAACTTTAGTCTAAACATGAGAAAACATCAGACAAATTGAAGGACTTTCTACAAATCATCTACAAATCAGAATTCTTTGCAACTGTCAAGGTCATTAAAGACAAGAAGAAACTTTAAAATGGAGCCAGATTAAAGAAGAGATAACTAAAAGCAGTGTGGATGCTGAATAAAATACTAGACCAAGGGAAAAAGGACATCAGTGAAAAAACTGATGATCTGTCAATAGGATTATTATATCAATGTTAATTTCTTAGTTTTTATCATTATTTTATGGTTTTACAAGACATTAACACTATAGAAAACTGAGTGAAATGTATATGAGAACTCTGTACTGTATTTGGAAATTTGGAAAATTCAGGAAATCAAATCACTGCTACTACTTTGGATTATATTCTTCCAATTCTCTATGAATGCATGCATGTATATGTGGTATAATCTTTATGATAATGAAATCCTAGAATTCATAATATTTTTCTTGCTTTTAAAAACTTCCTCCCATCAATACTGAAATATAATTGATATACAATAAACCTTACATATTTACGGTATACAATTTACTGAATTTTGACATATTTCTACACCAGTAAAACCATAACCACAATCAAAGCAATGAACATAACCATCACCCCAACGAGTTTCCTTATCCCTCCCTATTGGTCCTTAATGCTTTCGCTTTTATCCATCTCTTCACTCTTCTCTGAGGCAACCAAAGGTCTGCTTCCTATTATGACTGATTGCTTTGCATTTCCCAAAATTCTACATAAATGGAAATATAAACTATGTGCTTCCTTTGCCTTAGCTTCCTTCATTCAGGTTAAGTATTTTGAGATTTACACGTGTTGTTGTGTCTATCAGGAGTTCATTCCTTGTTATCAGCAGCAGTATTCCACTGTGCAGCTGTAACAGAACTTGCTCATTCATTCACCTGTTGATGGACGTTTGGGTTGTTTCCGTTTGGGGCTATCATGAAGAGAGCTTCTATGAACATTCAAGTATAATCTTTGGACATACGCTCTCTTTCCTCCTGGGTAAATATCTAAGAGTAAAAGGGCTGAGTCATATGGTAAATGTACATGTAACTTTTTAAATGCCAAACTGTTTTCTAAAGCATTTTACACTTCCACAAGCAGTCATGAGACTTCTAGTTGTTTCATATTCTCAACAACTGGTATGGTCAACCATTTCAGTGTTAACCATGCTGACTGAAGTACAGGGTCATCTCATTGTGGATTTAATTCATATTTCCCTAAAGGCTAAAATTAGCAAGCCTCTTTACATATGCTTACTTGCCATTCTTATATCATTTTTGATGATGAGTCTGTATAAATCTTGATCATTTTTAATTGATTTATTTCTATTTTTATCACTGACCTACAAAAGATCTTTATATATTCTAGGTACACACCCTTTGTTAAGTGTAGGTTTTGCAATATGTTCTGCTAGTCTGTAGCTTGTCATTTCAATTTCTTAACAATGTTTTTTGACAGAAGTTTTAATTTTTATGTAGTCCAATTAATAGACTTTTTCTATCAGATTTCATGTTTCTTATATAATATTTAAATCTTAGCAAACCCAAAGTCACTAAGAATTTCTCCTATGTTTTCTTCTGTAAGTCTTGCAGTTTTAAATTTGATACTTGGGTCTATAATCCATTTGAGTTCATTTTTACATATGGAAAATTTATATGGAACCAGAAAAGACCTCGAATAGCCAAAGGGATATTGAAAAAGAAAGCCAACGTTGGTGGCATCACAATTCCGGACTTCAAGCTCTATTACAAAGCTGTCATCATCAAGACAGCATGGTACTGGC
>NC_081560.1:126822546-126880104 GCF_022355385.1 Mustela nigripes
ACTAGAGCGTATCATGCTTAGCGAAATAAGTCAAGCAGAGAAAGACAACTATCATTTTTACATATGGATCAAAGTTTTTTTGTTTGGTATATGAATAGTTAATTTCAGCACCATTTCTTAAATTGTCCCTTCCCTATTGGATTGTTATGGCACCCTTATCAAAATCAGTTTCTGATATTATTTTCATATTCTTTCTTTAAATTTTTTTTAAGATTTTACTTATCTATTTGAGAGATAGAAAACACAAACAGGGAGGAGGGGCAGAGGGAGAGAGAGAAGTAGACCTCCACAGAATAGGGACCCCAATGTGGGGCTTGATCCCAGGACCCTGGAATCATGATCTGAGCACAATGCAGATGCTTAATCGACTGAGCCACAGAGATACTCCTCATACTTTCTCTTTTGTCCAACTGTCTATTTGTTTATCCTAACATCCATTCCACACCATCTTGATTATGGTACTGTATCAAGTAAGTCTTGAAATCAGGTTGTGTTAGCCATTCAACATTGTACTTTCTTCTAATTTGTTTTGACTATTCAAGGTCTTTTGCAAATCCATATAAATTTTAAGATCAGTCAATGTCTACTAAAAAGGCTCTGGAATTTCAATTTTAAATGTTTGATTTATAGGTTATTTTAGAGAGAACTAATATTTAATGATATTAAGTCTTTCAAAGCATAAACATAATATATTCTCTCCAGCTAACTGGGTCTTTTTTTCCTTTTTCTCAGCAACATTTTGTAGTTTCCAGTGCATAGGTCTTGCACATCTTATGTCAAGTTTATTCTTAAGTACTCTTATTTTTTAATATTATTATAAATGATGTTGTAATTTTTAATTGTTCATTGCTAGTATATAGACATATGACTAACTTTTGTATATTGACATTTTATCCTACGGCTATGATAAACTCATTTATTATAGCAACTCTTTAGTGGACTCTGTAGAATTTTCTACATACAATCCTGTCGTCTTTATGTATAGAACAATTTTACTTCTTCTTTTCCAATATCTTTGCTTTCAATTTCTTTACTTTCCAAACAGCTTTGCTCTGTTTGAATTAACAAAAAGGTACCAGGTATTGTGGGTCAAGTAGACACCCCCAAAGTTAGCTAGGCTTGAATCGTCTTCTAAGGAGCCACTTAGGAGTCTCACTATAGAAGGAAATCAGAGTAGCAGCAGAGTATGAGGTAGAGGGGAATGGGAGCTGAGAGTAGGGAGATTATAAGCTGAATCAGGGCCATGCCTCTCACACCAAGGAACATGCACTGGGGAGACTTTCCTTTGCATGCTTCTTACCCCACATGACACAGCACCAAGGGCCAGGCAGTCAGTATTGACTAGGGGAGCATCAACCACCAGTGGAGAGAGCAACACAGTCAGTTAAATAAAAGACTCTTATCCTCTTTCTCACTCTTCACTTTTCTAACACAGTGAAGGGTTAGAGCCTAGAAGGAGAGGAGGAGGCTAAATGAGCCCATTCTATCCCCCAGTGTAAGAGTGGGGGCTGCAGAATAAAAGATCAGGTAATGCCCACCCCCCAACCCCACACAAACATACACACTATAGTCCCTATGATAAGGACAAGCTTTTCAATCAGATACGAGATTGGAGTTTTAAACAAATCAGACTTCTAATAAGCTGTTACCAGGAAATTACGATCCCCGCCCCACCCCACCTCCCCACCCCCGCCCTTAACAGATGCTATTAAGACATCTGCTATCCTGGAGAAAAGGGATGTTTAAGATAAGTCAGTGGGAGGGGGGGGGGAGTGAGCAGTGTAACAACAGTAAACTAAGATAGATCAATAAACCAGATATATCTGGTTTAAAGATGTCTCTCTGTTAAATTAGTTGATTGAATATAAATAATGAATTTATTGGGATAAAACCAGTTAAAAAGACCATCCTATTTGATTCTGGAAGGTCAAAAAAGTGTTCTAGTGGATCCCATGACCCAGGATCCTTTGAACTAAGGGGGAGGAAACATCGGCAAGTTCTCAAAGCAAAGTGTCCAACACCATGAGAAGATTTATTTAAAATGCATTTGTTGGGCCTTCATTTCCTTGACAGTAAAGTGAAAACAATTGCACTAAATTCCCTCTGATACTCCTGTCCCTACTTTCTTTGCTTTTTCAAAATAGCCAATTCATATCCCCCTATTGCTTCTAAAAAGTTCAGATTTATCTCAAAAATACATGCCTATGAACTTGCACATATGTTGCTCTCTCAGCCTGGAAGACCTCTTTCCCACCTACCTCCTAGAAAATATCCCCTCATCCTTCAAGATCAGCTTCTTGAATCCCTTTCTCTCACTGTCCAGGTAGAATGACCACTTGTTCTTCTCTAATTCTCACTGGTCTCAACTTATTCCTCCATGTCAAAGATTTTTAAAGAGGAGATGGCAGGGGGGTGGATACTGAGTTGTGTCAGCTGTCTTCTCCCTAATCCCCTCCCCTTTAAAGAGAAAACCCAGCTTCTGGCCTGCTTCCAAGCAAGTCTCCATACAAGACTTGGATAATGGAAGAACAAGAAAAGTGAAATCAATCAGAAAGGCTAAGCCAATCTGTGGATAAAGAGATGAGCCTAAGAGAGCATGATGAACAGCAAGAAAGACTGCATCGTTGAGTTCATGAGAGGTTGCAATAAAAGGACAAATGGTGCTGGCACATGTGGAGTGGATATGTCTGTACCCCAGAACCACTGCAGTGTGGGGTATATGGAAAGGGGAAGAAATGGGTATTCTGTTGTGCTATGTACATGGATTGCCTTTGGCATTTTTAAAGAAACTTTCCTAGAGTTTAAATTGTTTTTCAGTCTTTCCACGTTCAAACTACTGTGTGAGCATGACCTGTAGTGAGGCTGGGGCTTTGAGCTGAGTGGCATCTGTCTTATAAGTCTTAGCAACTTGCAATTATATTTTCACATCTGTTTCCTCTTCTCACTTGCCCCCCCACCCTTCAACCCCAGATTCTCCAGGAGAGCAAGGACTGTACCTTATTTATTCATTTCCCCTGCCCTGTGAATGAAGGATTCATCTAGAAAAAAAGCCTTTTTCTGGAACTCTACACACAGTCCCTATGTGGGTTCTAAAGGTATACAAATGGATGTGTGCAGAAGGCTTCAGAGCTCTGAGGTCTCACAGATTGGATTCCAATCCCAGACCTGCCACCCACACTGGCTATGGTCCCTCAAACTCCTGAAGTCTTCGCTCTCTCAACTGTAAAATGGTGGACACCATTGCCCCTGTGTTTTATGCGGTATTAAACAATATAACACATATTAACTATTAACTGCACTGCCCAATGCAGGCAAATGTATACATTACAAAGAGAGATAGACAGATCTCAACATAGCATACCTGAATATACGCAAGCGTACAGATATATTCAGCTTCAATTCCAAATCTTCCTTTCGAAATATCCTTCTCTCTTAGATACGTATATATTAAATCTGGTATTTTCTAAAAAGGAAGAAACAGCAATAATAACACTATCACAATTATTATAATATTATATATATTATAATATTATATTTAGTTGACTGAAAGAGAACACTAAGCATATGAAACCTGAATGTATACATCACTTTAAATGATTAATCTAACTCGTTTTGCATCACACACATATCTGTCAGGCAAAGGTTAATAGAGAGTTTATGAAATTCGGAATGCAATTAAGTCTTACAGGAATCTCAGTTGGAGGCCATGCCAGTTTCTATGGCAACCAAAGGGCTCAGGCAAAACGTGGGGGGATGGGAGCTAATTCAAAGGCAAGATAAGCACATAAATATAGCTCTTGTCTACCTTTTCTTCTGAGCTCCAAAAGCAGTCTTTGCAGCATTTAAATTATTATACAAAAATAAATATAAATCAGATTGGTTTTTTTCATTTCTTAGAATTAAATACTCTTTTGCAAAATGTTTAAAGGTGATTCCAGTTTTTAAATATATATAAATTCTCTGCATATCCAGTTTATGACGCATGTCAGGTATGAGTCTCAAATTCCTCGGGGAGGCCAGAGGGAAAATAGAAGAGGAGATTAAAAGAACAAAACAAGATGTCCAGGATGATCAGAATACACTGTGAATAACCCCAACACCAGCTAATCGGTGTTGCAATCAGGACAGAAGTTGCAATCAAGACAAAGGAAGAAAATGTGGTCACAAGTAAAATTGGTTTTCTTGTTACGAATTTCACAGCATCACTGGATTAAAAGAGACTGTAGTGATCACCTGATCAAAAATCTTCATATTATCACCAAAAATATGTACCTGAAGAAATTAATTTAACTCCCTAATTTAGTTGTGGGAGTGAAATACCAGCACAGCCTGGAATCTGAGATCCCTGACTGCAACTCACTGTGCATTCTATACCCCACTTTCTTCCGCTTCACTTTTACAAACAAGATTCGTTTCCAAAATTCAGGAACATTCTTAAACCATTTTCCTTCCCAAGTAGCTTCTAACTTTTGAATTCCCTGAATCTAGATTGTTGTTGATGGTCTGATTTGTTTTGTAAAACCAGTTGAATCTTATTTCTTTATACACTCCACCTAAACTCTTAATCTGGCTCACACTTGATGAGCAACTTCAGATTTAGCATGAACCCTGCTTTATGGAAGTTCTGCAATCACCCTTCTGTTTTATGCTGACAGTCCAGCTGCTCCAAGTTTATTGGAGGTGGTTTGCCCCTGTACATGTCCTAAAGAAGAGACTAAAAGACAAAAAAGGCTGGAGAAATTCACATAGGAGCCATCAAATGTTAATAAAAAATAGACATCATTGTTGTCCCAAATCCAAATCGCTGAGGGGAAATCTTGCAAGTGGAAATTTTCCCCATGATTTTAAAACTGTGTGTGCTGCATTTGTTATGCTGTTGTAAGAACCTCAAGACTTTGATAAAGAAAAGTGAGTTGCGGTAAGAAAGATCCATCTGTGATAACCATGGTCGGAGTGAAAATTTCAGGCTCCTTTGGCTGGACACCTTCTCAGGAATCTCTTCCCACTATATGTGGTTGATTAGCCCTAGTGAGGCTGGGCAAGCTTGAAAAGCTTCTGCTCTCTGCAGAAATGGGGGCTTTTGTTAGTGCCAGTACCATGGAATATTTGAGATTGCTATGGAAACGTGGTTGGGATGAACCAAGTAACACCCTCGTTAAATAAAGAGTCAAAAACACTGAGTTGCTGAAGGCTCTTGAGAAACTCAAGAAAACCATATTGAATAACTTCAGATCTTTATTTGGTGATCTCAAGTTCTTTCTTTGGAAAGGTAAGAGAAAATGGAATAAAGAAAAATTGAATGGCATTATAATTTGGCCAGCACTGTTTAAACAGTGAACTTGTGCTACTCTCTCAATGTTTGCATTAAATAAAGCCTGTAGTTTCTAACTCTGTATCAAATAAATACAATGGAGAGATTCCATAGTGGACAATTCATGATGACCTCTCTATGTTTCTGTATACATGTAAAGAGTGTGTGGTGCTAATGAGGGGACAGGTGGCTGGACTAGAATCTAATTCTCCTTCTCTAAACACTGAGAAAAGATAGCAAATGTACAGATAGAATGCTGTGCTTATCTCTGCAAACCACATCCTCTCTGAACTCTGTCTTCTCATTCATAAAATGGAGATAATCCCAGCCAGGCTACCTCGTAATGTTATTATGTGGAGAAAATGAGATCATAATCCGAAGTTTTGACTTATTCAGAAACTTACCCTGGGTATAATAGCCACTGTGCTTGCTTTCCCTCTATGTTCTTCTCAGGGACACTTACCCATTCACAGCCTCAACTAATTAGGCAGCTATGTTTTCTCATATGACCATATCGACTTTCACATGTCCACTCAACCCTAGTTTAGTGGACCCCCACTCCAATGCCTGGCCAAATCCATGTGTGGCATTGCTCAAAATGATAAACTAGATCAATCAGACTGACTTTCCCAGAAATTTGAATCAAGACACATGGAGGAAAAAATAGTATGCAAGCAGTGGGAAATGTCTAAAAGGTCCAAATGGGTTGAGCAAGGTCAAGTTATAAGAAGCAGAAGTATGATGAAGGAGGAGTCAGTTGGTAGTAGAGCAGAAAAGAGACCTGAGGAGGGTACTGAGTTCCACTGAGAACAAAACACTAGAGTGGATGGGGCTGCCACCATCAGAGCTCCCTAAAACTTGTTAGAAACAAGATTCACCAAATGTTGTTTATCTCACAACCTAAATAATTCTCTGTATCTCCTTTACTGCCATGTTCATCCATTATTATAAAATAAGTTGATTAATTGGTTAATATCCTTCCTATTATTCAACATACTTTTTTTTAAATTTTAAGTGTTTGAGCAAAAATTGATTCAAATCAGGTGTCACAGAAGTGGTTAAGACTGCTCCACCAACAGGAGCTCAGAGACTTTTATAGAGAAAAAAACAAAGCAAAGTAAGGCAGTTACTGATGACTATAGTTAAACTGTAAACAGCCTAGTTGGCTGTTTATGATTGGTTGTCCTTAGTGTTTTGATTTTATAAACTTGAGGCATTTACCAGCTTAGATTTTGGGTTGCTTCCATAGGCTGCCACAGCATTTGAGCCACATCAGTCTGATGGCCTCCTTGCTTAATTAATTGAATAATTCCCCCTACTTTTAGTCATCCTCTCATATAGGAGAGATTGACCAAAAATTCGATATTGACATCACTCTCAGTCACCCCCAGAGTTAAGTTGTCCTTGTCTCATTGTGAAAGTGATAGGTTATGATGTCAGATCCATGTAGAATTGTTTTTGCTGTTCATGTTGTCATTCAACTCAGGAGGCCATTTGATGTACTGCTGATGGCTATGAATATGTATTTAAGACCTCTGAAAGAACAAAGCCCACTAGGGAGACTACAATTACTATTTGGGGGATAACAATAAGAAACTAGAATATGCTCCAGAGCTTCCATGAATCAAACCAGTTGGTATTAAATAAATCAAAGAATGTACCTGAGGGGGCATCAAGTTATTTTAGCCAAGTGACTTCTTTATTGATTTCTTATATTTGCTACAATACCAGATGTGTTGATAAAGTTACAGTAGGATACTTTGCTATGGCACAGACTCTCTTTGGTCACTAAGTAATCTAAAGCAATAATATTATCTAAAACCATGTTAGCAAGAACTTCTAGTGACTTTTGTTGGGAAGCTATTGCTTTAGCAGCATATTCAGAAATAATTGAGAAAGTTAAAGAGCATGCCTTCTCATGCATTAACAGAGAAAAAGCAAAAAGGAAAAAGAATGAAGTTTTCGTATTGGAAATATAAGACCTTGATCCATGATCTTGAAGGAGCTATCCACCACAAGACACCATCTGCTTCTGGAGAGGAACCTCCCCAGTCAATTTTTAGATCTCCAGCTGACATGCAGTTCCAATAGTCTGCCAGAGCCTTTTTTAGTTGGAGAATGTGGACCCAAGGTTCAAGGCCCTGAAGTTTAAGTGCCATCTGGGTAGAGAGGAAGACCTGGTATGGTCCCTTCCAAAGAGATTCAAGGACAGTCCTTGTTTTTAGTGATTCTAAATCAGAAGGGTGGAACAAAATTCAAAATGTTAGTTTGGAAAGTTTAACCAGATATTCAAATAAACTAGAAGAGTTCAGGATCCAGGTTGGTTTACAGATATATAACAAAACAGATATATAACAAAAACAAAAAAAGATAATCAACAGAACTAGAACCTGATATCTATAAGATATGTGTTATAATTTTCTACTGAAAAATTTTATCCTCCAAAATCACCCTCATTTCTATCAAAAATAATCACAGTAAGGCTAATTTGTTTGCAGAATAAGTCGGCTCTCATTAAACTTGTTCGGATTATTTACACAAGTGTATCAAGAATAGTGATTAGCCATATAAGATCTTTTAAAATCTGCTTTACTGTAACTTTTATAAGAAATCATAGATCCAACTTTTAATTTTTTTTAGATCTATCTTTTAAAAGTCTTTTCAGGCAGGGCACCTGGAAGACTCAGAAGTTAAGCAGCCAACTCTTGATTTCGGCTCAAGTCATGATCTCAGAGTCCTGGAATCAAACCCTATATTGGGCTCCCTGCTCAGAGGGGAGTCTCCTTGGGTTTCTTTCTCTCCCTCTGCCCTCCCACCCCCAACACCCTCCACTCACTTGCACTCTCTCTAAACATAAAATAAATAAATCTTTAAAAATTAAAAAATAAAAATAAAAACCTTTTTAGGCTAAGAAGCAATGCCAAGAACTCACCATCAGACTTTACCTGAAATACTTATATATTTGGGTATATTTCTCTTTTCTTGAGGTACCCAAGATATGCTGAGGTGCCTCAGCCTTTCAGGAAGTGACCTTCCTTACTCAACAGGTAAGGCTGCTGGGAATCTCGTAGGCAAAGTATCAGGCTAGTTTTTCCAAGAAGATTTTATTGGCTCCTTAAGGTTAATCTTAGTTCCCTAAACCTATCTGGTCATATCAGATTTTATGCATATTCTCAAATACTAAATTCAAGTCAAAGCCTTGGTAATATAACCAATGTTTCCAATTGGGTCTTGTTATTAAAAAATAGATTTTTCTATGAAAGTATAGTTACTGTCGTAGCATGCAATATTAGTTTCGGGTGTACAACATAGTGATTTTAATGGTTATATAAATTATGAAATACTGCAATAATTATAGTTATCATGGATCAACATACAAAATTATTACAATATTATTGAATTACATTCCCCATGCTGTTGGAACACAACCCAGATCCTCACCAATGTGACTGGGGTCATGTTGGATCCTGTGAGAAAACTCCAGGAAATGGAGGGCAAGAGTCTTCCTGGTCCCATGCCCAGAATAAACATAAGAGGATTCCCGAAGTGCTTTCACGTCCTCCTTTAGGATCTGCTAAGTTTGGAGAATCCTTAATTTGCTCTTGTCATTTAAAACTAAAAGATAGGGCGCCTGGGTGGCTCAGTGGGTTAAGCCGCTGCCTTCGGCTCAGGTCACGAGCTCAGGGTCCTGGGATCGAGTCCCATATCGGGCTCTCTGCTCAGCAGGGAGCCTGCTTCCCTCTCTCTCTCTCTGCCTGCCTCTCTCTCCATCTACTTGTGATCTCTCTCTGTCAAATAAATAAATAAAATCTTTAAAAATAAATAAATAAATAAAAATAATAAAACTAAAAGATAATTGCTGTTGTTTACTTGTCACACTTGATTGCCTGCTCGTAGCCCACATCTTGCAATAGCCCGCGTCCTGCACGTAAATCTATATTCTGTTTGTAACCAGATCTTGTGTAAAGTATAAAAATAGTGATTGTAAGAAATAAAGTCATCTACTGATCAAAAGTCATAGTTCCCCCATCATTTTGGCTCCAGTCACCAGGATCCCCACCTCCTGAAGTTAACACTGTGCTATGCTTTTTATCCTTGTGACTTATTAGTTTCATAGCTGGAAGTTTGTAGATCTTAATCCCCTTCACTTATTTTACAAATTCCCTCACCTTCTTCTCCACTGGCAACCAGCACTTTGTTCGCTGTACTTATGAGTATATTTCTGTTTTATTGTTTGTTTGTTCATTTGTTTTGTTTTGTTTTGTTTTAGATTGTTCATTTCTTTTATTGTTTTTCCACATATAAGTGAAATCATATGGTATTTGTCTTACTCTGCCTGACTTATGTCACTTAGCATAATACCCTCTAGGTCTTTCCTTGTTGCTGATGGCAAGATTTCATTCTTTTTTTTAATGCCTGAGTAACATTCGTGTGTGTGTGTGTGTGTGTGTACACACATACATACTTACATACATATCGCATCTTCTTTATCCATTCACCAATCTATGAGCACTTAGAATTCTTCCATATTTTGGCTATTGTAAATAATGCTGCGGTAAATACAGGCAGGAGCACTATATTTTTTAAAATTACTGTTCTATTTTCTTTGAGTAAATACCAAAGAAATACCAAAATACCAAATGCCACCCAGAAGTGAAATTAGGGGGCCATATGATATTTCTCTTTTTTTATTTTACTTTTTTGAGGAATCTCCATACTATTTTCCATAGTGGCCACACCAATTTACATTCCCACCAACACTGCACAAGGAATTCCTTTTTTCCACATCCTTTTTAACACTTGTTATTTCTCATTTTTTTGATATTAGTCATTCTGACAGGTATGAAGTGATATTTCACTGTGGTTTTGATTTGCATTTCCCTGATGATTAGTGATTTTGAGCATCTTTACATATGTTTCTTGGTCATATTTTCTTCAGAAAAAAGCTTATTTGGGGGTGCCTGGGTGGCTTAGTAGGTTAAGTAGCTGCCTTTGGTTCAGGTCATAATCCCAGGGTCCTGGGATTGAGCCCCACGTTGGGCTCCTTGCTCATCAAGAAACCTGCTTCCCCCTCTCCCTCTCCCTGCAGCTCCCCCTGCTTGTGCTTTCTCTCTGTGTGTCAAATAAATAAAATCTTATAGAAAAAAAGAAAAGAACAAAAAGCTTATTCAGGTCCTGTACCCATATTTAATCAGATTATTTGTTGGAGTATTTCTTTGGAAGGGGTTTTAAGTTGTATGACTTTTTTATGTAATTTTAATATTAGCCTCTTATTGGATATGTCTTTTGCAAATATCTTTTCCCATTCAGTAGATTACCTTTTTGCTGACAGTTCCCTCACTGTGCAAAGCTTTTTTAGATTGCTGTAGTTTCTCTAACATCAGGACCAAGACAACTCTTGCCACTTTTATTCAACATATGTTTCCAGTATTGGAACATATTACTCTTCCAGCACTAGAAGTCCTGTCCACAGCAATCAAACAAACAAACAAATAAATAAATAAATGACATCTAAATCAAGAAGGAGGAAGTAAAACTAGCAATATTTGTAGATGATGTGATACTATATATAGAAAACCCTAAAAATTCAATCAAAAAGCTATTAGAAATAATAAATGAATTCAGGAAAGTCATAGGATATAAAATAGAGAAATCTATATTTCTATACACTAATAATGAAATAACAGAAAGAGAAGTTAAGAAAACAATCCCATTTATAATTAGACCAAAAAGAATAAAATACTTGGGAATAAATTTAACCAAGAAAGACCTGTACTCTGAAAACTATAAGATATTGATGAAAAAATTGAAAATAGGGGCGCCTGGGTGGCTCAGTGGATTAAGCCCCTGCCTTCGGCTCAGGTCATGATCTCAGGGTCCTGGGATCGAGTCCCGAATCAGGCTCTCTGCTCAGCAGGGAGCCTGCTTCCCTCTCTCTCTCTCTCTCTGCCTGCCTCTCCATCTACTTGTGATCTCTCTCTGTCAAATAAATAAATAAAATCTTTAAAAAAAAAAAAAGAAAAAGAAAAAATTGAAAATAACACAAATAAATGGAAAGATATAACATGTTCATGGATTGTAAAAATTAGTATTATTAAAATGTCAATACCACCCGGAGCAATTTATAGATTCAATGTAATCCTTGTCAAAATATTAACAGGTAATAGATTCTTAATGAACTTATGCAAATAATTATATTGTCATGAAAATAAGAATCTCAATAAGTTTCTGAATTCTGGAGGGATCAGATAGGGAGAAAAAGTAAATTATTCAATTCTTTTTACAGAGATACACTTTACAAAATTACTCTAAGACATAAATAGCTTAAGAGAAAAAGTTTTCCTTAAACCTAAAAAACTAAAACATTAAGGAAAACAATGTTTCAAAGAAAATGTTGTAAAAAAAATTATAATCTTCCTCATCAATTTATTCAATCCCATATTACCAATTCTTGTTTTGTTTGAATAGTTTTTCTATTAGTCCTGGAAATTCTTAGCCAGATCAAATTTATGATCTCAAAATTATCAGAAAGCTATATTCCAGAGAATGTTTCAGAATTGTTTCCATGAATCTCTCTAAAGATGAAGAATCTTTGCAAAAGCATCAGAATAACTGACTGTAAATGACAAAAAAGACTTTAAAATGCACAAATTAAAAATTTGATGGGAATTTCTTTAATAAGGAAATTAATTATTTCTGCAGCATACAAGAATTTAGGTTAGGTGGCTATCCTAAACAGCCAGTTACAGGCTTTTTAACCAACTGGGCAACTTAATTGGTTAAGCATCTAATTTGTGATTTTGGCTCAGATCATCATCTCATGGGTCATGGGATCAACCTCCATATTGGACTCCCTGTTCAGAGGAAAGTTGGCTTTGGATTGTCTCTCTCTCTCTCTCTCTAACCCTCACCCCCATTCACATGTTCTCTCTCTAAATAAATAAATCTTTAAAAATACATCTTAAAAAATCTAGGATAATAATTGGACAATAAGAGTATTGACAAATATCTAGAAACAAAACATTTTCCATAATTCCTGTATTAGTAACATATATCCATTCACATATAACCTAAAAAGGCTTACCATCACTTCTTATTTGGCAATGCTTTCCATATATTAATTTTTATCATTATATTAGTCATCATACAGTACATCATTAGTTTATCAAATAAACCTAATGTATTTAACATCTCTCTTTTACAAGGTGAGAAAAAAATCTTTTGAGATTTTTAAGGGATGCTCTAGGATATCTCAAGTTACTTTGAGGTAAAAAAGACCCCATTTATAATCTGATTTTGGAACGTTGTCAAAATATCAAAGGTTTGAGCATTTGACTAAATAAAATCTCAGATCATTATGAAATAATACTTAGTTATCTAATTAACTAAAGTGACAATAGAAGGTTTTATAGGCAACTACAGAAGGTTACATAGTTGTGAACAAAACTTGCTCTTTTAATACTGAGAAGACTGGGTTTTTTATATAATCAAAGACCTAGTAAAGATAACATGAAACACAGTAAATTATTTTCATTAGATACAAATGTTTGCATTCCAGCTATATCCCCCCAGAAGTGAAACAAACAAACAAAAACACCTTTCATGATCTCTTATCCATAGGAGAACAATTGTCTAAAAAAACTTAGTCCTTTTAAAAGAGAGAAAAATAAATTCTAATTTTGCATTCATGTACTTTTGAAATTAAAAATCATTTTTTAAAAAACCTAAATAAAATCCATTCTAATTTTAGTCAGTTTGACCAGACATAAAATTCCTTTTCCATGGACCTTATCCAATTTTTGAACATCCATTCAGGTTTTGTCCTATGTTTTTTCCACCTTTCTCATTCTGGAACAACTGGTCATTCTACTTTCCTTATCTAATTTTCATTCACAGTTATTTACTTTTACCCTTATTATCTCTAAGTAGTTTTAAGTACATATATCAATTTGAATTCTTAACCCTTAAAATCCTTTATTCCTAGTGAAAATGAACAAGTAAGCAATTATAGACTCTCTTTTACATTAGTATTCTGTAATTGGCAAATGTAAAAATACATTTCATGATTTCTAGAAGTATATTCTTTCTTGTAGTAAAATTTTCAGTGTGGCACATAGCAAGTTTACAAATAGACCCAAATATCTTTAGTCCCTCTGTAAAAAGAAGCCAAAAGTAGTTAAAGCTATCTTCCACAATAAATGTTTCGATATTTTATCTTATTTAGAAATCATCTAGATATTCAATGAGTATCTATCATTTAACTTATGTCAGTATAACTTTAAGGTTTCAAGTTACCAAAAAGATTTTGGAGGATATTTTTAAGTAAACTTACCATATAGCATAATTATTGTTAAGACGTTTGTTTATGAACTTTCATCTTACTTATGTCTACTCGGTTTACTTCTTAGCAACTATTTAGATTACTCATGAAAACTTTAGGAGACATTAAACACCTAATCATCATCTTAAGTTATGTTTCTTGCAGACCAATTTTGTAACAGAGATAACATGAGCTTATTTAACTTTTAATAAAGGTAGGTAAAATAAGATTATCATAAATAAAAGTATCATATTTAATATTGATGACTCTAATGACATGCCTGTTTTAATTAAACAACTTTAAACTAGCTTTTCTTTCCCTAATATTATCTTAAATCACATGACATTGAAAAACATTTGGTTTAGTTTCTATATTTCTGAGAGTATACTTGATTTATATAAATGTCTCTTTGTCTTTAAGCCAATTAAATAGAGCTCTTTACAAATTAATTTTGGCAAAACTATCCTGAAGTAGAAAAATACCACATATCTGCAACCTACGTATATAGACATACATAGACAAATAAACATACAGAGAGTTCTTATAGTTTTTGTCTTAAAATTTTAGCCATGACACAGATATGATAAGGTAAAGCTCAATAGTTTAATAGTTTACAGTTGGATCCAAATTGTGTTTCTGACTGACCGAATAAGTTAAGGTTACCTGCTCAGATGGCTAAAGATTTTACTAATATCTGTGGAAACAATTTTTAAGATTTCTCTTCCACCCAATATCCAAATTAAGAGAAGACCAGGAAGAATATTTACATCTCAAAGGCACAGAAAGAGGATGTACCTTTCTCCAAGAAGGATTTCATTCCCTAAATTCAGATCTTTCACGCTGTCGGTATGACTTTTGAGATGAACAGGGAAGGTTTGGGGATTGGTAGAAAAGATAGGTGGGTTTTTCATCATTTCTAGAACTTCATTTCTGTTCCTGTAAAGACTCCATTTGTAAGACAAGTACAGTTAAGTCCTTCAAAGAATTGGATGCAAACTTGAATAATATCTGACCCACCCAACTACATTATCCTCAGTTTGTTTCTTTATATCAGGAAGAACTAGGGAAAGAACCAAGGAAATGAGGAAGAGCTAAGAAATAGAACTAAGGTAGAGTCAGGAGATAACCTATGTTCTAGATTTATAGGCATGTTTCTTGGAATATTTGAGTAAATCCTTCCACAGTGGAATTTCAAAATGTTTTTTTTTTCCCTCTAGGTACCTAGTTTCATTTTAGCTTAGGGGAGAAGGCCTTTAAAAAGTTCCTTTCAGGCTTTGAGTATCAGCTTCCAATTTGACGAACTTCTGACCACAGAGCTATTTTAAAAAGAAAAAATTCTTTTAAACATCTTGTAAGGTTTTACCTGGAACAAACAGTAAATATTTCTGACAGTATCAAATAACCCTATGGACACAAGAGGGGTCCCAAAGTAGGGTACAGTAGATAGTACCCTCCCAAGGACCACTCCCAAAAATAACCAAAAGAAAGACAAGTTTCCCTGAGAGCTGGCAACACGTGGTAGGACCCTAGCTGCAAATGGGGTACTACCTCCAATTCTGTCCAGTCATACTTTGGAGGGGCCCAACGGGTTATTGACCAAATGGTTCCCAGGACACAAAATGAGACAAACAAGAAAGCAATAGCTGTCCCTGGGAGAGAAAAGACTGATAATCAGTATTTTTTCCTGATAATCTAAGTTTGGAAAGGAAGGGAAAAGGAAAAACTTTACCTTCCTCTCTCAGCCAGGCACCACAGAGATTTGCAAGAGCTGACCTGGCTAAGAATTCTTACCCTTACCTGGCTTCTGCTAGTTTTCCCTGGATGCTGTCTGCAGACTCCAGTGAGTGGGCTGTCCAAGTGATCCTGGACACCAAAAACAACAGAGGGGAAAAAATAACTTTCCTTCTTCCCTTTATAGTGTGTGCCTGTCTGAGACCCTTTTTTTTCTAGGGTATCTCATAAATGGGTAAGTTTATCTAAGTTAAAGCTTCTCCAGTGTGGCCGCTGTTATTTAAGATGATCTTTGGTAAAGTTAACCTACTTATTCATTCTTAAAACAAAACTCCATTCACCTGAGGTCTCACCCTGGAGCCAGTGCAGTTTAAGTTGGACCCGGTCTGTCCCCAGACCCAATCCAGCTTCTAAGCCAAACTCAGTCCCTCCTAGAACCCAGTCCAACTACAGACCCAGTCCAGTTTCTAAATTCTAATCCAAGTCCTGCAAATTTCTGGACATAATCTGGAAAATAAATACTCAAATAGTTTGAAAGCTTATAACACAAAAGCTGCAGAGCTAAGAACTGAGACCCAAGATTCACGAGGGACTTACCCACGACCTCCAGAGGCAGAGAAAAAGCAGTGAGTTCTAGGGGCTCAGCAGGTACCTAAGGCTGGTTGTTCATTGCTCCTGGAGACTGTTAGGAGTCTTCTTTGGTTCCCTCTTCTTACTTTAGAACTTTAAAAAATTAAACTGCTGGCAGGGCGCCTGGGTGGCTCAGTGGGTTGAGCCGCTGCCTTCGGTTCAGGTCATGATCTCGGGGTCCTGGGATCGAGCCCTGCATCGGGCTCTCTGCTCAGTGGGGATCCTGCTTCCCTCTCTCTCTGTCTGCCTCTCTGTCTACTTGTGATCTCTCTCTGTCAAATAAATAAATAAAATCTTTAAAAAAAAATTAAACTGCTGGCATATTAAAAATTTTAATAGTTTATATTAGCAAAAATTGATTCAAATCAAGAGGTGCCAAACCAGAAGTGGTTAGGAGTGCTCCTCAACACAAAGTCTTAAGCCTACTTAAATGGGCTAATTTGAGTCAGTCTCCGTAACCAGAGTCTAACAAGCACTTGCTGGTTAACCTTCATCCTTGGCTTAGAAAAATAACTTTCTTTAATTGCTTCAGTAACACTTGACTTAACTACCATGATTAGTTACAAGTTTGTTCTCCCTTAAAGGAACACACTCACTCCTACACTACTGCCCTGAGTTTCCAGCATTTTGTCTTGGCTGGACAAGGCCTATTTTTCCCATGTAGAAAGGTGACACACTAATTGACTAATCCATTAGAAGGGATTTGCTTATATGAATAGACTTTCCTATCTGTTAAAACAAAGAATACACAGTTTAGCAGTGTAGGGATGAAGGAGTGGCTCAGTGAAGTTGACGCGTGTTTTGAGGCCCACTGAACTGTCAAAGAACCAAATTGGGTTCTAAGACAATAGGAGCCTGGTTTTTAGTTATGGATCAGAGTTCCCACAAGCCATAGAAAAGGCAAGGAAGAAAGAATCATAGAATGTTCGAGCCAGAAGAGATGTCTGAAGTCATCTATTCCATCGCATGCCATGGTCGGAAAATGGACATGAAAGGCAGGTCACCAGAAACACAGCATTGTAAGAAGTTTCCGCATGAGCAGAGAGCGCAGGTCCATCCGCTCCCTTGGCCTAGACCTTCCCCATTGCACCACACAATCTTGTTAAAATCCATCTCCATTTTGCCATCTCATTTGGTCATTGGCAAAATTTTATCAAGATCATAAAGACCAACATTTCAGAAAAAAAGGTTTGCTGAAGCAACTGTGTCTCATCTACAGGAACACACTGGCGCGTTTCAAAAGTAGAAGCATGTTGCTTGAGAGATTTATCAAGACTAACAGTTTCTGTAAAGCCAGATTTCTCAGCCTGACCTTTCACAAGCAGAGACAACATCCAGTGTTCTTTGCAGGGGTTGACTTATGTTTACATTTAGATAAATGATAGTGGAAAATCCAGTAATATATTTTCCAGAGTTTCCAATTCTGTAGCTCTGAGCAGAGTTGCTTTATCACCTTATTTTCAGTTTGAGGGAAAAGGAGATAACGACCATGAACTTGCTAATTTTCAGATTTGAATCTCCTACTCAGTCTCTGCTGATACATTGATAGTCCTTGGCTTTTTGGCTTTTTTTCTCTGCTTTCCTTCTTTCTGCTTTCATTACTCACAGGATAGTGACTCTCTCCCACAGTTACTTTCATTTTCCTGCCTTCTCTTTCTCACTCCCACAACATGCAAAAAGACACTCACTTTACTCTGCAATCACAGGATTTTTAGCAATTGAGTCCCTAAAAAAACTTCTCTGAGTATTTCAGGATACTTTCTGGATGACTCTGTGTGATTCATGCTGTTAACTATTTAACATTTTTCATTGTTCCAAGCTTCTCTACAAAAAGAGATTTAAAAATAATCCTCCAAACTCAGTTATAACAGCATAATAATGACAATCGTGATGATAAACTGCAAAATTTCCAAGGCAAATCCTTTCCATGAGTCCTCAATATCCTTAAATATCTTTCAGACCTGAAAAACTTAAGTCAACTTTGCGGTTATGCACTAACTATCTGGAAGGCATGCGAATATTGGAAGGCATTTTGGCTAACTGCATTGCACTTGTTAAGTTTGTTTTGGTGATGCTTCAGGGCATCGTATTGCTGTGAAGGTTGGTAGCTGATTAAATGCAAAGTCTCAGTTAATTAATATGTTCTGCTTTTATGAGCAGCACCAAACCAGGAACCTGGACACCAGGCCCCCAGTGACAGCTATAGCAACCAAATAGCTATGTAACCTATGTAAATATATTTAACTGCTCTGGGCCTCAGTTTTATCATTTTCTAAATCATGATGAATTTAAAAAGCCTCTGAAGTTCCTTCCAACTCTATAATTCTACATTATGAAATTCAGGAAGGATTTTAAGATCATATAGTGCATAAGAATCATTATTCAATTCAATAAATATTTATAGAGGAAGGTCTATGGCAGAATATGAATAAAAGAAAGTAAGAGAGAACAAAGGACAGAGCAAGACATAATCTCTGCCCTTGAGTTTTCCTCCGTCTAGGGGGTGGGAAGATGGTATAGGAATCATCAGTCCTAAAAGCTTGTGTCTGCACTCGAAAACCATCATGGGGAAGCAGCACTGGCTCCTATTGGTGTTAGCCTGATGCCTCTATCACTGCACCCCAATCTGACCTCCTGGTTTGGTCCATGTGGGCTCAGTCATCAAGGAGTTGAGGCTCTGGTTGGAAATCAGATGGCACATGGTGACACAGAGTGACATCTTCCCAGCAGATGTTCAAGGATTACAGAAAAGAGAATAATTAATGTATTTGAGAAATTGGTAAAAAATGAGACAGGAGCCAGGAAAAGAAACTACTTTTCTGATCTGCAACTTAGCTGGGTCCCTAAGTTGTCCAGGAACATGAATAGCTAGGGACCTGGCAGCAATGAAGAAGACTAGGACACAAACTGCAGGAAGAAGGCATCAATCCTGGGTACATAAAGAAATGTTATGCAGAAATAACCAGTGTTTGTGGCAGCAGAGAGCCAATGTCTTTGATCCTGATACCTGCAAGGAGCCCTCAGTGAGCATGAGAGCACGTGACCAGTTTAGTCCTTGTGCTAAAGACCAGAGACACTCATTGCCCTTAGCTGTGTCCTCCCCATGGTACTAGACAGCTGACTGCACAGTAAGTCTAATAAAAGGAGGTGGAAATACACACTGAATAAAGTCAATCAATAGAGCTGGGCAGAAGATCACAAAATTACTGAAGGATAAACCCACAACTATTTGCTGGAGTTGCCTTATCTAAGCTACTGGCAAACCCTGGAACTACATCCTTGTAGAGTAGATCCAAGGTGACCTCCTTTCCATACCAACAGATGGTTGTTAACATTACTTCCATTCTCTAGTCTCTGAAGCCAGTAGATCATTGAAGAAAGTGCCACCGGAATATCTTAGGATCTTATTTACGGCTGTGAGTTTGTGTGCTGTTTATCATGTCGGGCACTGCTTACCAGCAACAACAACTAAAACATTCATCTATATTTTTTTAAGATTTTATTTATTTATTTGACAGGGAGAGAGATCTCAAGTAGGCAGAGAGGTAGGCAGAGAGAGAGAAAGGGGGGAAGCAGGCTCCCTGCTGAGCAGAGAGCCCGATGCGGGACTCCATCCTAGAACTCTGGGATCATGACCTGAGACGAAGGCAGAGGCTTAACCCACTGAGCCGCCCAGGCACCCTCATCTATATTTGGACCTCATTATGTCTCTGTGAGAAAATCTAGGCATCACTGCCCTGCAGCCTGGATTTCTGCCTGACCCATCCTGACTTGTGAATCTGAATAAGGCTATGTGACCCATTTACTATACGCCTGTATGAAAAATGGAGACCCCGACTCTCCAGAAGCTTTGTGGAGCTGATATAACCACAAGTGGTAACTGCTAAATGGGTTTTGAGGGCCTGTGGTGGGCAGATGCCTGTGAGTTTCTATGGTGAACACAGACTATGGAGGGCAGCCAAGGCCTCTGGCAGTGTCTTTCCCGGGAATCACTGATGAACAACAGTAACATCCTTTCAGACATGCATTTAGCTAAGTGCCTCCTGAAATAAAGATCTGGAAACCATCTCAGGTGGTAAAACAAAGCCAGATTGGATTGGGGCCTGTGAATCATGAGAGGCTGTGTCTGAGGTAAGAGGAGACAATGAGAAGTGACCCCACAAGTCCTGTGAGGTGAAACGAGGGCTCACAGTGGCTTCTCTCCAATATGGCACAACAGTTAGACAGCAGAGGGAAAGAGGCAGGAAAATCTAGAAAGATGGCTCAGACCCTAGCTTCAGCTCTGTAAAGCTCTTCCTGAACCATCAAGAGACTTGAGGCAACTCCAGTCTTTGGTGAACTTGATCTCACCACTGGCCCTCCCTCACCCACCTTGCTCAAACAAGCCCACTTGCTCAGCTGCCTAAAGAAAAAAGAAGAAAGCTCTTGCTCTTGGGCTTCGTGGAGGCTCAGGAATGAAAGTGACTGCTAAGAGACTGGCCAGAGCATGAGAAGAGGAAGGCAGGAGAGTTGTGGACCAGCAGCATTTGAGGAGCTGGCAGACTAGGAGCCGAGTATCCAAGGAAACATTGAGAAGGCCTGGCCTGGGAGGTTCAGAGGGAGCAGGTGATCAGTCACCAGCAGTAAGTGCCACAGAGAACTATAGAGAAAGGGGCCCTGGTAACTTTCTGTGACTTAATACTGAAATTCACATTACATAATCCGTTAACCTTTGGTCAAAACCATGTTAAAACTCTAAGAGGAATTTTTCATTTAGTGATCATAGGCAAAAGGACAAAGTGAACTCTTTGAACCCCTCATATATTGTGACATTTGTTTATGTAAACTATTGTCACTAAATTGGATTTGGCAGATTTTTTTCCTCCAATATCTTATTATGAAAATTATAAAATCTACAGAAAAATTTGAAGTTTTTGATGGACATCAACATATCTACTGCTTAAGTTCTACAGTTGTCACTTTTTGGCTGCGCTTGCTTCATTCACACATTTATCCATTAATCATCTTATTTTTAACAGCTTTATAAAGATATAATTCATATCATAAAATTTACTCATTCTAAGTGTACCATCTGGTGAATTTTAGGAAAATTACACAATTGTGCAACCGTCACAATTCCAGTTTTAGAACATCTCCATCACCCCAAAAGTTCCCTTGTGCTCATTTGCAATCAGTCTTCCCCTCCCACTCCCAGCGCTCAGCAACCACTGATCTTTATATCTCTGTAGTTTCTCCTGTTCTAGAAATTTCAAATAAATGGATTCATATAATACATAGTATTAAATGTTTGGGTGGGGTTTTTTGTCAATTAACATAATGTTTTTTAGGCTCATTATGTTGTAGCAAGTATCAGTACTTCATTCCTTTGTCCTTCTACTAGTTGATGTATATATTTTTTTCCATTTGGGGGCCATTATGAATAATGTTGCTATAACATTCAACTCCAAGTCTTTATGTGAACATGTTTTTATTTGTCTGGGATCCCCTATTGTGAAGCTGGAAAAAGGCTAGAGTTTTGAAGATTAAAAATAAATAAATAAATAAATAAATGCTACGGACTTTTTTAAAAAAATCTAAAGAATATATGGGCCATTTTTGCTATCACTAGGATAGAGACTGCCTCAAAATCTGAAACTCATGGTAAGAAATGAAGGGAGAAGGCAAGGGAGAAAGGGAGATCTCATGTGTTTTATATACTCTCATGTATTTTAATGTCATCCATTAAACCCCAGAACCTTGCTATGCCTTAAGCAAGATGTACCTTTGACTTCCCAGTTATGTGAGCTAAAATATTTACTTTTTTTCTTAGATTAGTTTAAATTAGGTTTCTTTTACTAGCAAACAAAAGATTTTTGACTACTACCTATCAATCCAAAATAAGAAAATGGACAAGAAAGATACACAAGATGTCTGTGACACTAAAATGGTGTTTTAAACCTCAATTTCCTAACTTCAATAAAAAGTAGGATGAAAGGAGATGGTTTATAAAAAGGGATATGAAAAAATCATGAGTCTGCATGGCTAAAAATGCACAGACTAGACTCCCGTGTGACCATTGAAAAAGACTCACCACAGATGGTCATTCTGCCTCACCCCAGAAATATCAAGGCCAGTGATGAGTGACCATTGCAAGAAACGGGCTCTCACTGCATGGTCAGACAAGTTCTTAGAACATGGGAGACACCCTCCTTGTCCTGCAGCAGCTGAGACGAGGCATGGGAAGGAGAGGGAAGAGAGCTGGAAGAGCAGTGTGAAAAACCAAGGCCAGTGATGAAAAGCCACTAACCGTACCTTCTTCTCACTTAAAGAAACAGAAGTAACTGCACTAATAATGTTCCAGATGTATGGAGAAAACTATGCTACTGCTCTTTCTTCAGGGACCTGGGCCTTGTACCAACTCTGATCATGTTCCTCTCGGAATTGCAAATCAAATTCAAGGGCCAAGCACCAAAAGCCTCCTCCTGACTGCTGCTACCTTACCCACCTCCCCACTTCCTGGCCCTGGTGCTTGAAGCCAGACTAACCTGTTCAGCTTCACAGGCCCTCCCCCAGCACTGATTGCCTCCAGCTCTCTAGTGCTGCGCTACCCCAGACCACGGCTTCTCTTGCCTGTTACCTATTAATATAATCTCCTAAATCATCTCTCCATTGGCATTCCTTGGGCCCTGGAGATCTATTTATTCTCCATACCACAACCAGAACAAATGTGTTTTGTCATTTTATTTTGCAAACTCAAAAGTTGTAAGAACAGCATAAAGAACTTACATGTATCTTTTATCAGACATACCAATTGTTCACATGTTGCCCCATTTGCTTACCTCCTGGGCTCGCCCACTCTTTCTCTCTCTCATGCACATACATGTGTACATTTTTTTTTCAAAATCATTTAAAAGTAAATTGCATATATCATGCTCCATTACCTCAGAACACTTCAGTGTGTATTTCCTAAGACAAGGACATTCTCTCACATGACCACAGTGCAGTTGTAGAGGGCTCATCTTAAAAGGCAAATCTGTCTTCATCACTTTCTTCCTACTTCTGCTCTTAAGGTAAAAAAAATCCTTAACCCGTTCCACCATATGGGCCTGACCTAGGCCACCTCTTTCTCCAGCTTTGCCATTTGCTGTTTGCTTTTTGCTCTAGCCACACTGGCTGTTCTTTGGTGCACAAAGAGCCTTGTTCATTCCAGCTTTCAGGATTTGTCTGAGCAAGTCTTTTCTGCATAGGCACATATCCATCCTTGGTACCTGCCTTCTTTTTTCTTAGCTAACTGCTACTTATTGTTCAGGTTTTGGTTTCCCATTTTGCTTACTCAACTATGCAATCACTTTCTAAATTGTCTTCAGTATCAAATCATGAACTCCTTGGGATAGGGGCTTCATTTTTTATGTTTTTCCTTATATCTCCCAGATCCTAGAGCAGTGCTTAGTCCATGGTCGATCATGAAATAATATCTGTGCATGAATAAACCCTTCCGGATTACTGAGTGGTAGTTATGTATCTATTGTGATTTCCCGAGGGTTGCAAACTCCTTACATTCAAAAATGATTTCCTGATTTGATTCTGTATATTCAGAATATACGTGCCCTGACACATGGTAGGTGTTCAGTGAATCTTATGGAGTGAATGAATTAATAAATACATATTTATTGAATATTGGGTATGTACCTTAGCTGCATGAGGCATAACAATGGATAATGTATTCATAATCTATGGAAAATTTGTTATCTTGCATATTTTACATATAGCATTTTTTGAGAATTCAGTCAGTTTGTAAACAATATTTCTTTCTTGTTTCACATTACAATTTTCTCATTGAGGACTGGACTTGAACCAAAAGTACTATCTGTTCCATGACCGTGGATATACACAACTTTGATTTCCGAAACTTTGGTACACATTTGGATTTGGTTCCAATTAGTCAGGTGTCTTGTTTGCAAATTTAAAAAAAGCTATATTTTACGTAAAAATGGAAAAAAAGTCTTAAAGTCCTTGGTTATCTTATATAATCAAAATTAACCACCAAAATTCTCAGAGTTTGAGTGCGTTGTGAATCTTTAGCAAGAATAATATTATTTGGGGCGCCTGGGTGGCTCAGTGGGTTAAGCCGCTGCCTTCGGCTCAGGTCATGATCTCAGGGTCCTGGGATCGAGTCCCGTATCGGGCTCTCTGCTCAGCAGGGAGCCTGCTTCCCTCTCTCTCTCTCTGCCTGCCTCTCCATCTACTTGTGATTTCTCTCTGTCAAGTAAATAAATAAAATCTTAAAAAAAAAAAAAAAAAAAAAAGAATAATATTATTTATGTTTCCTTATCTTATTTGACCATAAATTATATTTTGTGGTTAGTGTTTTTCTAGAATACTTACTAACATCTTGTAAAACTCTGGGATTTCATGGACCAACACACTAGAAAATGCTGTCTTAGAGGGAAAACCTTTATCACCTCTCAGCTTCCTTCCCTTAGGACACTGGTATGCGTTTGGACTGTTTCAAGTACTCATAAAGCATACCCACCAGATCAGTAGGTGACCCTGTTCCAGCTCAACTAAGAATCAGTCCTGGTTCACCTCATTGAGCAGTATGAAATTGTGGTTCCTTTTGTTTGTTTTGTTTTGTTTTGTTTTGTTTTGTTTTGTTTTAGGTCATGGTAAAGGAGCCCCTATTCCTTGACTCCAAACAGTTTACATATTAAGAATGAATCAATCCCCTTCAATAAAGAAGGGTTTTTGAAATATATTAAAACTTTATTTTAATGCATATGGCTGTGGTCTGAATACTTGTGCCCCTCCAAAATTCATGTATTGAAATCCTAACCCCTGATGTAATGGTATTTGAGGTTGGGGCCACTGGGAGGAGATTAGGTCATGAGAGTAGAATCTTCACAAAGGAGATTAGTGTCCTTATAAGAGACCCCCCTCTCCCCTTCTGCCATGTGACCTTATGGCTAGAAGGCACTCTCTATGAAACAGGAAGGAATTCTCACCAGAGATGGAATCTGCCAATGCCTTGATCTTAGACTTTCCAGAACCCAGAGATGTGAGAAGTAAATTTCTATTTTTTATAAGCTATGCAGTCTACAGTATTTTGTCACAGCAGTCCAAAGAGAGTAAGACACATATGCATGTAACTTTCAGTGGGGATCAGTGTTCCGTGGACCTCTGGTGCAATAGGGATAAGATTTGCCCTTCCATATGAAACTACAAAAGTGCATAAAAGATAAGAAACAATGGTTCTTAAGATATAAGGCAACAAAAGACAGTGATCCCAATTGCCCCAGTTTACTACGTGGGGAAAGTTTTTAGGCCACAGAGTAGAGAGGAGAGACTCAGGCAGAGCCCAGGAATATCTCTAAGTTGGAAAGACGGAAGCAGTCTGGAAAGACTATAGCAGCTCAGTTGGTAAGTCACAGTACAAGGCAGAAGAGAGATACACAAAGAGAGGATTCTGAATACTTGGAAAGGGTTCTTCAGGCATTCACTGAGTACTGATCAGTGCATAAAGGTGAAAAATTATCTGAAGCTGGGAGAAAAAAACACCCAAATAGATGAAAGGGAATAATATCTGGCAATCACACAGGGTCAGGTATAGAGGCTGTTCCTAATAGCCAGGATAGGAAACTTCCTAACCCATGGAGTACTGGGCATTGCCCTCAAAAGCATATGTTGCTTCAGCCAAGAAAAAAAAAAAATCCTGGAATAAATGCTGTTTTGGTTCCATCTAAATGTCTTAAAAAGCAATACCTAAAAGCATCAAACCATTTTCAGTTTAACCTTGTATAGCAAACATCTGCATCCAATAAAAAAAATTAACAGGCATGCAAAGAAGAAAAATATGACCCATAAGAAGGAGAAAAATCAGTTGGTAATGATTTCTGGTTTCAGCTCAGGTCATGATCTGGGTGTTGTGAGATCAAGCCCCATGTTGGGCTCTATGCTCATTGAAGAATCTACTTGAGGTTCCTTCTCCATTTTCTTTGCCCCTTCCCCAAATTGTACTCTCTCTCTTTCTATTAAATAAATAAATAAATAAAATCTTTTTAAAAAGGAGAAAAATCAATTTATCAAAATAGACCCATAAATGACACAGGTGATGGAATTAGGGACATTAAAACTGTTATTAGAAATCTATTCCATATATTCAAGAAGCCAAAGGAAACACTGAACAAGTAGAGCCATGGAAGATATAACAAAACATCTAAATTGAACATTTAGTCATGAAATCTACAACATCTGAAATGAAAATTACACTGGATAAGATTAAGGACAAAGGGACATTACAGAAAAAAAGTTAGAAAACTTAAAGACATGGCAATATAAACTATCCAAAATGAAACATACACAGAAAAAAAAATACTCAAAACAAGCAACCACAAAAACAGAGGGTCAGTGAGTTGTTGGAGAGTTCAAACCCACCTAATATATGTGCAATTGGAGTCCCCACAAGAGGAAAGAACAGAAAAAATAATATTTGAAGAAACAATGGGCTGGAACTTTTCCAGATTTGATGAAAACTTTAAATCCACAGATTGAAGCAGCTCAATAAAGCCTAACCAAAAGAAACATGAAGGAAACTACACCCAGACACATCATGCACAAATTACTTAAAACTGTAAATATTCACAGGTACTTAAAACCATGCTGCTAAATGACAAATGGGTCAAAGAAAAAATAAAAGAGAAACTGTGAACTGTTCTGAACAGACTTAAAACAAAACACAGGGACACCTGTGTGGGACCTGGCTCAGTCGTTAAGCATCTGCCTTCCACTCTGGTCACGATTCCAGGGTCCTGGGATCAAGCTCCACATCAGGCCCCCTGCTCAGCAGGAAGCCTTGCTTGTGTTCCCTCTCTCATTGGGTCTCTCTCTGTCAAATAAATAAATAAAATTTTTTTTATGTTAAACAAAAACAAAAACATATCTAAATTTGTGAAATGCAGATAAAACTGTATTTTGAAAGGAAATTGGCAGCACTATATACCATATTAGAAAGGAAGAAAGGTTTCAAATCAATGACCTCAGCTTCCACCTTAAAAAACTAGTAACAGAAGAGAAAATAAAACTCAAATTAAACAGAAGGAAATAATAATCATAAAAACAGAAATCAATTAAATAGAAAACAATCACAATAGAGAAACTTAATGAAACTAAAAGCTCTGAAATCAATAAAACTGATAAATGTCTAGTCAAAGTGTTCAAGAAAAAAACAGAGAAGACACGAATTACTAATTTCAGAAATAAGGGAAGTGACATCACTTCAGATTGTATTGATATTAAAAGGATATTAAGGGAATAATACGAACAGCCTATGCCAGTAAATCCGACAACTTAGATGAAATTGAATTGACAGGCTCTTTAAAAGACACAAGTTACCAAAGGTGACACAAGAAGAATTAGATTACCTAAATTGGCCTATATCCATTAAATAAATTGAATTTCTCATTTAAAAACATCCTATACAGAAAACTATACCAATTATATCTTTTAAAAAGATCAGTTCAGAATACCCCACTAACTCAGATTGATTCTGTGTAGAAATTACTAAATTCCATATGGTACTACTAAAAATTGAGTCCAGGATACTCCTTATATCTGGAAATATAGAAAGGAAAAACCACAAGTTTATTTTCCTTTTCTGCACAGTTCTCATCCTATGCCATTTCTAATGTTCAGTCTGGTTTCTTGATCTTAAAGGAAATCAAATATCAGCAACAGAGATCATTAATATAAGGACAAAGAAGAAAAAGGGTCTAATTTTTTATTATTAACATATAAGGTATTATTTGTTTTAGGGGTACAGGTCCGTGAATCATCAGTCTTACACAATTCACAGCATTCATTATAGCTCATACCCTCCCCAATTTATATCACCCAGCCACCCTATCCCTCCCCCGCCTCCCCTCCAGCAACCCTCAGCGTTTTCTGAGATTAAGAATCTCTTATGGTTTGTCTCCCTCCCTGGTCCCATCTTGTTTCATTTTTCCCTCCTTTCTCCAACGATCCCCCCCACCCTGCCTCTCAAATTCCTCATATCAGTGAGCTCATATGATAATTCTTTCTCTGATTGGCTTATTTTGCTTAGCATAATACCTTCTAGTTCCATCCACATCACTGCAAATGGCAAGATTGCATTTTTTATGGCTACATAGTATTCATGTGTGTGTGTGTGTCACATCTTCTTTATCCATTCTCTGTTAATGAACATCTAGGCTCTGAGAAAGGAACTGTTTAGATTGGAGAAGCAGACTCAGCATTGTTTGCTTAGAAAGTTGTGTATGGTACATTATTAGTCAGAGGGGAATGAGTGTCTGTTCTCTATGCCTTCAAATGAAAAGAGACCAGTCTTCACAAAGGTGAAGTGTGAAGAAAAAAATTAATTACACTGATGGTTTGTGTACTGGGATGGGTGCCCATGAGAGCAATTTATTTACAAGCATGAAACACATAGTCTTAATGGAGAGCAGAGGAACAGAACATCTAATTTACAGTTTTCTTCTGTTCACGGGGAAAATCCCTCACGCTAAATCTTAATCTAAATGTTGGTTAATCTCATCACATTTCCTGTTCAAAAACAATTTCCTGGGCTTTCTGTGGCATGGACAGGTGTCATGGGCTAGACGCTTATGGCATCACTTTCCATCAGTTGGAGGGATGGATGGGAGTTGTGCAGACCATAGGAGCATCGTGTTTTCTTCATGTCGCTCATCATCTATGTCCTGGTCTCAGCCGGCAACATTCGCACCTCTCAGTGGTTCTCTCATTTCCCATAAGTCCAGGATCATTACATCCCCTAATTCATTTCTACCCCATTTTTTTAAACTAAAGCTGATATTTTAAACTCCACACCACAACACACATCTCCTCCAGTCTACTGATTTTTTGAAGATCCACCTGGTGGTGTCAGAGAAGACATCAAACTAGGGAGCCACAGTTACTGCTGTCATTGGCTTAGCAAGACTGAAGTCCTTTGTTACAAAAGAAGAAGCACCATCATCATTCATCTGTGCACAAGGAAATATAGAGAAACCAGGGTGGGGGAGAGACCAAAAAGCTTCAACTCCATTGTTTATTCTTTTCCTTCCTAAACCCTATTTGCTCCTGTTAACAGATGTAATACACTTTTCTCAAAAATGACATCTATAAGAATAAAGGGGCCAGCAATCAACCTCCTGTACGTACTTAGTAGAGTCTGGTGGAGGAACATTATCAGTATGGAGCTGACCTGACCTCCAACTTCCTTCTTAGAAAATCACCCAGTATTTTAGAGAATAGCTGATTGTTCAGAGAATTTTGAACAGTAGAACAATAGCCTTAGGAATCATCATGGAGCTTGATGAGACTTAGAACAATTTTGCTTTTATTTGAACAACATGTTGCCTCCTGAAACTGAACACTTGGTTAGGAAGCAATATTTGAACCTCATCCCCACAGGGCCACATCAGTCTGATAAGCAGGAATTTTGAAGGTTGAGAGTATGAGGTGCCTAGGTAACAACATGGCCTGGGTACATCAGCAAATGTTAGTCTTTCTTGGTGACTCCCCACAAGTCCCTTAAAAGGACAGGAAGGAATCTTTTTAATCAAAAGTACTGTGGGTTTCTGAGAAGACAACAGAACACTGATTTTGGTCCCAGTGGGAAAGGAGGAGGTCATGAGGCATAGTGACAGGCTTGGCCCTTTATCCCCAAGCACAGAGCCCTTTCAGGTTTTTGCAAACCACGGTTTTCATACAGTCAATGGTGGGAAACTAAAGTGGAACTCTCTCCTTGCTCTTTTTATGGGATCCCAAAGATGAAGGACAGATGACAGGTGAGTTTTATTAATAGGACTTGTGCTTAAGGTGGGCTAATAATATTGATCTGTGTTTCAGAAGAAAACCCAGCCTCAGGCTTTTCTTGGGCATTTTATTGTAGAAGTTTGGGGCCTTTGAGAAAAGTAGCTGGATGGGACCTGGATTGGGGGTGGGTGGAGGATTTTGGTAGAAGTGAAGCTGGGGAAGCGGTTAAGGAAAGAATGTTGTGCTGGAGCTCTCAACTAAAAGTGGGAACAGTGGAAGGAGAAAGAGGAACGCCCAATCTCCCCCTCATTCTTGCCCCATTTTTCACCAGCTGCCATGGAAATGACTAGCACTGAATCACCCACCAAACTCCCCTCTACTGACCCTGAGGTGAAGAAGTAAGCAGAAGGTGGAGGGGTATGGAGTCCTGGGATCGAGCCTCGCATCAGGCTCTCTGCTCAGCAGGGAGCCTGCTTCCTCCTCCTCCTCTCTCTCTCTCTCTCTCTCTCTCTCTGCCTCTCTGCCTACTTATGATCTCTATCTGTCAAATAAATAAATAAAATCTTAAAAAAAAAAAAAAGGTGTAGCTTACATCAGATGTGAGCTAGTCAGAGGCTGCATAATCAGATGCTGGGCCCACCAAGGGATGTTGTTTATTGGATCCTTCAACCTGCAGCCACAAAGACCAATCCAGTTGAATATTATATTTGCCACTATTCAGTCTAGGTTTATATGGTACTGCCAAGAAATAAGTTGGAAGCATTCAAGAGATATTTAAGACTAAGGAGGCGTAGGCCCTCACAGAAATATTTACAGTTTAAGAAGCAAAGACTGAGTTGGCCAGCTGCCTCACCTCTTCAAAGAAGCCTAAACTCCCTGCACTGGTGATCTTCAAATACTGGAGTGCATAAAAATCGCCTAAACAGTTTTGGGTTTTTTTTTTTTTTTCAGTTATTTCAGGTTTGTTCATAAATGCTCATTAAGATGTTTTTAAGATCTTACCAGATAATTACAACATCTGTGTCATCTAGATGCTGCCATCTGTTGATTTTCTTCTCTCCTTCAAGTTGAGATGTTCCGGGCTCTTAGCATAACGATCTTGTCATTGTATTCTGGACATGTTCAATGTTAGGTTGTAAGACTCTAGATCTTATTTAATTTTTATTTTTTATTGTTTTGGTTTAGCTGGCCTATGCTGAAACGGGGCCCGTGGTGGAAGAAACACACCTTCTTCCTCTTTACTACAGAGACTTTGGAAGTTCACATTCCCTCACTCAGTTTCCACTGGTAGTGCCATGGCTGGGAGGTAAGAAGACACGCATTACCACCAGATAGAAATGGAAGTTCATTAAATAGTGGGGTAGAAGGTAGAGGAAGGGATACCTCATCACCACGGAATGGGCTCCCTACTTGGCTTACTCGGGCACTGCTCAGCATGGAGAGGAGAGACCACCTCATTACCTCCAGCCCAGGGTGGAGGTTGAGGTCCTCCACCTGAATCTCTTGACCTCTTCCACAAGGTAAAGGTGTGACATGGTTTCTTCCCTAAGGCTGTGCTGGACTAGAGCATTTATTGTGAAAAAGTAGGCTTCTATTGGGACTTTGTTCATGCCCATTGAAATTTCTGGGTTGTAGTCTTCTCCAGCAACCAGACTAGTACATACAGGAAGCAAAAAAAACCCAAGAGAATGCAGTTTCATATCATTTCTGGAATCCTGGGGTTCCCTAAGTCCAGCATCTTCTCTTCACCGTTCAGAGACTTCCTATGTTTGCTTTACATGCAATGTCCCTGAGGTTTTAGCTCTACTTAGTAGGAAGCCCAGAGAGAAATGCACATATTTGTCCAGAATTAGAAGTCCTACAGTTTATTTTCTAAAACGCAAATTCCTGCCCAGCACCCATCGAGGAAATTTTGTTTCCATTACATCAGCATAAAACTCAGAACACACTGAAGAAGTCAAACCCAGAAAGAGTCAATAAGACACTATTTAAGCCCCATAAATATAACAAAACTTAATGATCACAATAACAAAAATCTGTGAAGCGCGGTCTGTTTTCAAATGATTGTCCTATTCCATGACTTTTAGTCCTTATGCCATTTACAGAACAGCCCATAGTAACGACTGAGTTTCCAAAGGCACATGAATAATCAACAAAATCAGAGGAACTGGAAACCAGATTTCCTGATTTCTGGCTATTTTTTAGTCTATTTCAATTCTAGAATTCTTCTGTATTTATAGTTACCTCCAGCTCTCCAAATTTTCCTTTAGGTCAGTAGTTCTCAGTCTAGCTACACACTGAAGCTCTCCGAAGAGCTTTTTAAAAATGCTAATTCCTAAATTCCACCCCAAAAGATGTCCATCTCCATTCAAGGTTATGGGCTGGGCATCAGGAATTTATATAATCTCCCTAGGTGATCCTAATATGCAGCAAGGATGAGAATCACTGTTTTTATGTCTTCTACCTCAATCAATTGTAATCTTTCTCCTTTAAAGAAAAATCCAGTGGATTTTGCTAATAGCAACAAGCAGCAGCTGGAGGTAGAATATTGCTTTCTAGACTCTCTTTTCGCTAAGACTTTGTCACTATTGTGTGATGCTAAGCTGTCACAAGTTATGTCTCTAAAGCATTCAGAAAGATGAAAAGGTTCAGAAGGTAGTAATAGTAAAAGAAGATGCCAAGACAAAGGAGTTATAATGCGTTGGCCACCAACTCTGCTACAAAGTGGGCCTGCAGCTGGCAATCAAGGGAGCTGCAGCAGCCAGGGCTACATGGCCCTGGCATCTTCCAATTTTGTTACTAAATGGATATTTCCACTGAGATTCCCAAATTAACATTTTGAAGTTACAAAAACAGGAGGAGAGCAACGATCAGGAGCACAATACTGCCCCCAAGTGGAAGGAAACCTAAATGGCACTTGGACGGCTCTGCAGAGGTGAGAGGCGCAGGTTCTGATAGAAGAGAAACGCCACACTGAGGACAAAGTTCCTCAGCTCGAAAGAGGCTGGGAAGCAGCAAACATGTCAAGTTCTTTGTCTGTAATAAACTTTCACGTTAAATATAGTGGTGATTCATGAGGTAATATTTACTTTCAGGTAAACGTCCTCTGAGGGCATCGTGCACATAAATTTCCAACCATCAGTATATATGGATAAGCTTAATAATCTTTAGGTTATAATCTGAATTTTCTTCTGAAAAACAAAAGCAAGTTCTGAGGAAACTCAATAATATGATCTAAATGGAAATAAAGTGAGTTTTACCAAAATACTTAAAAGAGAGTTTAGCACTTTGGTTTCTCAAAATTTTGAACCTCATTTCTGGGTTCAGTATTGATAAGTAGATGCTAAGAGCAGAAAATGTAAATCCTGCAAAAGGGAGATGGGATCAGAAGCCCCAACAGCAAATCTTGGAGTCGCCAAGCCTGCCTCTGTGAGCTTCTCTATCTCTTTCCTTTGTCCCCCACACCTGTTCACTCCCTGAGGGGGTGGAAATGGTGGGAGGCTTAGAAACTGACGAGGAGCTTTTAAAATCCCTGTGAAAGGCTGTCTCTCGGCCTCTGATTTAGCCCAGCATAATGGCTGGTGTCCATGTCTTAGGATATACTCCATGGCCAATAAAGTCTCCCAACATTCTTTTGGTCAAATCCTCCCTACCTGACTTGTTACCCCAGGGCTCCCTGAATGAACAATATGGAGGTCGGCCAGGGAGGACCTCAGCCATTACAGAATCAATCTGTGCAGAGAATGTCTGCCAGCATCATTTGCAGAGACGGGAAGGGAATATTGGGAAGAACAGGTGTGATCAAGAACCTCAACAGAAGAGGGTATTGTTATGAGCTCTCTTTCTCACCCAAAAGTCAGATACATCCGTCTGGATTTTAAAAGCCACATATAATGAAAAAAGAGCAAAGCTTCCTTCAAGAGACATGAAACTAAAACAGAAACTGGACATGGAAACACTGTCTGTTCTCACAGTCTGCCAAGAACTTGCTCCCGACCAAGAGAGTCTGAGTGTCTAGGGACCTACAGCAGTTGCCTGCCAAGTGTTCTTGATAAGAATCACCTGGGTCCTGGTTAAATGTAGGCATTTCCAGGCCCCACCAGGGCCTATCCCAGCCCACTGAATCAGAATCTCCAGGGCCTGGGAGTCTGTATGTTTCACATTGCTCTGCTGGTCTGGAATGGGGGATGGACATTTCCTGGATAATTATATAAATATCTAGTAACATGAGAGAATGTCAAAGGGAGAAAAAGGAACCATATGGCACCTGACCTAGTCTGAGGAGTCCAGGAAGCCTTCTGGGGAAAGTGTCCTTTAAACAGCCATCTCACAGGAGTAAAAGTTAATCAGGTATAGTTGGGCAGGGAAGGGTAGGATGTAAATATTTCAGGTATAAAGCGTTAAGGGGGATATGCAAAAGCTCTAGGTAGCTTATAGTCTACTAGTAAAAGGATATGTACCTCAAACCAAGGTACTATGTTTTAAATGTCATGGAACAGGAGGTCATGCAAAATGCTATGACAATTCAGTCAGAATAGGTACTGGGTAAGGGTGAGGGTGTGGAAATTGAAAGACTAAATGAATTTCCATCCAATTTAAAATTTCTGAGTAGAAGGGAAACCAAAGCAGAGACAGGGAGACAGGTGACTCCAGGACTGTCCATGAGATAAAGTCCCAGAGGATGTGGAAGAGGGAGGTCAGACAGTGTAAAGACGTATATTGGGCTCTGAATCTCAGGGAAGGGATTTTTCTCTCCTAAGTGTCACACCACCTTGATATTCCACGTCTGGCCTAACCCCTGGAATAGTTTTGCCTATTATCAATGTTTGTAACTCAAAATTTTCTTGTCTCTTTCAGTCTTTGGTGCTTCCAGTACATTTCATCATCACTTGAAAAGATTCAGCTGTGACATATCTCTTGCCAGCTGCCTCAGTTTCCTAGGAAGTAAGAAATTGTAGATGAACAATACAGGTAGATGTGCCCCCATACAGAAGCAGTGGTAAAAGTGGCATTCGCTGGTTATTCTCCATTGTTTCTCATATTTAACTCAGCTTAAACTGACAATGATTGTATTTTCAAATTAGTGTTCTCAAAGGACAATGTATTAGATTGAGGCTTTTCATTTGGAAAACCGTAATATTCTCATTACCATTTCAGTGTCCATTTGGTTATTAGAAGTGATAATTCAGGCTCATAGGCAGCAGCCCTGAATCAAGGCCAATAATGAGAGAGGAGAGCATACTTCAGGCTTCTAGGTGTCAGCTGTTAACCTTGTCTAACCTCGCCACAGCAAGGGGCTAGCTTCTTGAAGCACGTGACCCCGTCACATAGATACTATCAAAGATATCTGCAGTGGGGTGCTACACACAATAGATTTTTAAAATCTAAATGGGTCTCTTGTTGTATTTAGTTTAAATGGAATGAATGAATTTTGGCTTGAAACCATACTGATTTATTTGTCTGACTTTTATTTCAGGAATAGGTTCCTTCAAGAAAAAGGAGTTTTGTTTAGGCATCTATAGGGAGTCTCATGGGACTGAAAATATGCAGTGATTAAAGTAGACCAAGTGCCTCTCCCCGTCCCTGTCCTGGGCCATGTGCCATCCCTCATGGTGTCTCTGCTTCTCTCTGTACGAGCCCTCTCCTCTAGTGCCGGCAGCTCACGAAGCCTCTGCTTCCTTACATCTTAGTCTTGCTCAGACTGAGACCCTGGCCACAACCCTCTTCAAAATCATCTTAAAGTCCAAACCCCTGGTGAAGGTCCTGCTATCCAGTCTTCTAGGTGCAAATTCTTAAGAAAGAGACTAGGGTTGACTCAGCTCATCCTATTGTACCAAAGGCTAGGTGAGATTCAAATTACTGAGCTTAGCAATGATCTCCGCACTTGCACTGGACAATCAGAGCCTGCCCGCTAGCTCTTTAACTGCTAGATTATGGAAAGTTCAAGACTGGGGTGGGGCCGGGGGTGAGATAGTGCTTCAATCAGATCAGGTGAAAGGCACCAGGCAGGCTCAGGGAAGCCTTGGTTTTCATGAATACAGTAATAGCTCAATATTTTAACAACCTGTATGGCTGTACTGATATATACTGCTGAGAACTCTGAATCCCTGAGAGTGGGGAAGGACACAGACATGATATACACAATGTGGCCCCCTTAGAAGGTAGTTTAGGTTTAACAGGCATTTAAGGCTCACCCCGTGCAATACGCATGTATGTGTTTGAAAGAGTCATGAACCTTGAGGGCAGTGAGAAAGCAGTGTTCAGTTCTTTCCCATCTCCCCAAAGAACCATTCATGCCCTCTTACACAGAGGGAACTGGTCAACTGATCAAAGCTGTCAGCTGACTGGGGAGTGAGGGCTCCCTGGTCTGAGTTCTGGCTTTGCATATATTTGCCTACAAGGTTTTGGACACAGGGTCTCAGTGTCTTCAATCTTAAAATGGTAAGTTTGTGTTGTATAAACTCCACAATCCCTTTCCCACTTCAGAATCCCCCCATATTCAGAGGATTTAAGATTTGTGATTATAGGTACAGACAGTGCCAACTTCAAGAGAAGGAGGAATCCTTATTTGAATAAATTCAGCACAACAATGAAAACATGGGCTCTGGGGTCAAATTCTAACTCCGCCGTTGTGGTTGGTATAACACACACAAAATCTTTCCTGAATCCTACTGTGACTCTAAAGGAAGCTAGAACAGTGGAGGGAGAATTCCATTGAGACACTGGGGTAGAAGATTGATGATGGGGAATTATTCCATAGGCTGGCCCGTGAAAGGAATTTCCAAGCACTGTGACATACCTGCAGAGAGTAAAGGCCATAATAAATCAGATGTCAGAGATATCCAAGGAGTGTCTGCCCCAAGCAGCTGGTGACAGCTCTCAGTACAAGAAGGGCTCACTCGGGGTACCAGACAAGCAGACATCTGAGAAGCTTGGTTCCATCTCTAAAAGAATCCTGTTAGCTAAGCAAAGCACAAGCATTAAATTTTAATATCATTGTAAGTACTGGAATGTCCTCATAAAACTTGAAAATCTGTGCCTGCTGGGCCCACGGAGAACAGTATGCACTTTTCTGGGCTATAAACTTGCTAGGTGGAGTGCCGGTGAAAAGAGCTGCTCTTCGCTTTGGCCAGCCGGCCTCCTCCTTGGCCTCTGAGGCCACCTGCAAGAAGGATTCCCCAACAGCACTGGGTGCCCACACCTGGCTGGTAGGTACCCCAGCAGCCTGAGCTGCTAAAGATAGACCCATTAAATAACCACTCCCCGGATGACTGAAAGCTAGCAAAGGCCTGGGCACCTGGCCCGGCAGAGTCTCTGTCAACCTCCTTCTACTCTGTAGAACTTCCCTCCCTGCCTTGTTCAGATCTAAAGGGGCACAGCACCACAAACAAACCCTTTGTCAAAAGGCTCTTGCCTCTCCTGAAAAGCTGCCATTCTGGCACCCTTTGGGGACACAGAGAGGATGGTCTGAGAGTTGGAAAACAAATATATCAATGATACCGGCTACAGTTTGTTGGAGGCCGACACTGTGTCAGGCTATGTCCTAGGCACTTCATCGTCTCTACTTCACTTCATTTAAATCTCACCGCAACCTTAGGAGGTTATGTTGTGAGGTTGTTGCTCCCCAAAATTTGGTCCAAAGACCTGCAAGAATTGGCCTCACCTGGGAGCTTGTCAAAGATGCAAAGTCTTGGACCTCCCCCCAGATGTGCTAGGCCAGATTCGACCTTTTAAAACAAGATCCTCAGGGGATTTTTGTGCACTTTACAGCTGTAGAAGCACTGATGTAGCTCAGAAAGTAATAGCTCAGTCACTGGCCATCCTTACCTGAAGAAATGAAGGAGTTTCGAATAATCACTCCACTTTCTGAGGACATTGGCAAGCACACAGTGCCCCCTGACCCTCACAGCAGCCCTGAAAGGCCATATTCAGACTCCCATTTCAGAAATCAGGAAACTAAGGCCAGAGCTACTAATCATCTTCCCCATTTACAAAGTTAATCATTTGAGCCAGGATGCAAACCTTCCCTGAAAGACTGAAAGCTAATACCTTTTCTTTTCCTGCGTGTTGCCTCTTACGTGAGTTTGGGATTATTCAGCTCTTCGTGAGCAACTGGTTTGACCCAACTGGTGACTCCACGGACAAATTAACAAGCAGTGTTCCATGACCTCCCCCTGGTTGGCTCTGAAGAATTCCTTGTTCCTGCTCAGTTTTTAAACTGGCCTCAGTGCATCCCATTTGTCCACCCCTAGGAGGCTCTGGGCACTTCAGACCCCAGATCCCAGCCTGCTGATGAACTGGCCCACTATGTGCTCTCTGCAATATGTCCACCACCAGCTCAGCACTGGTTACTGGTCCCACCTGTTCCTCTGCAGGTCAAGACCCTGCCTCACTTGAAAACACCCTAGGAAGGGGCCTGCCCTTTCCCATCTTTTTTTGATCTGGGGAAACTTGTGTGTTTTCTGAGTCAGATAGATAGAGCTGGCTCAGTACAATTTATCATTATATCTCACCCACCCCTCATCTGAGGTAAATACTGACAAAATGAAGCCTTGACACATGTGACCTCTCTCAGCCTTTTGTTTTGCAGCAGAACAGTTTGAGGCCCAGAAAGGGAAGTCTGTTTTCTTTCTTCTTGCAGTCAGAAGATCTATGGAATGGTTGTCTTAAGTACCTTGAAATGAAATTTTAGCCCATCCTATTATATCTTGCAACATTGTCATTTATTAATTTTTTACATTCAACAACAACTACAACAAAAATCTTACAATGTGTCCTACATGTCTGGGAAGCCCAATAGAATTAGATGGGCTTAAAGAGAACTGGAAGAAGAAACAGAAAGACAAAAAGCAAGAAGGAGAAAATACAGAAAGAAACTCGATTTGGTTCTCACCAATTCTGAAGGAGTGGAGCTAATTAAAATTCTTCAATAGTTACAGCAAAAATAGTTACCACTGGTGTACTGTGAATGTGCATCAGGCACTTATATGCATTCTTTAGCCAGGACTTATTTAATTCTTACAAACTTCCAGAAAGAGGAAAGTGACACTTAGTGGGTGAACAACTTACCAAAGTCACAAGTGAGGCGTTGGAGACTGAAACCTGGTCCAAAGCCTACACTCTTTATCTAATGCAAGGACAAGGAAATTACTCTCCCCTCATCACAAACTTCCACAGGTACCCAGAAATGTCACCTTGAGCATGACCATATTGGGCCTAAGACCCAGAAAGAACAGTGAGACTGCAAGCAGGAGAGACATGATTTGGGATAGCTTGACTGAGAAGTCAACATTTCCTCTTGGATTCTTGTGTTACTATGATGCTTTGGAAGCAAACACTGAGAACCACTCAACCCTTGCCCTTCCCCCTAGAAAACCAGAAGGTTCACTAGTTCCACATTAGCTGGTTTCTCATTATGTAAAAAGTCTGAGCCATCTTCATTTAATTTATTGCTACATTAGTCCCAAACCTAGCTAGGAAAATACATTAACTTTCAATAACATATCCTTGATGACTTGTAGAAATCAGTCCCTGTCATCTCCCTTCTTAAATTTATCCTTGTGAATCAGGGAGCAGTGAAGGAAAGCAAGTTAAACCCAGCATCCTTCTGCAGCTGAGGGAAGGAAAGAAATTTGGAGTTCTTGGAAGACCTTTAAAAATATGTTTAATGTTTAATCATCTGCTAGAAGCATATGGTAGTAAATAGTAACTTGTTAGCAGGTTTCTGGTACTGCCCATGCTTTTTCTCAAAATCTTGGAAATGGTACCAACTAGCATCAGAGAAAGGAAGAACTTATTTAAAACTTCATTGGGAGCTATTTTCCTGATCACAGCCCTGCTCCCCAAAGTGGGGAGCAATTTAGACTTTATTCATTGCTGTAATAGACCTGAAATTAATTCAGAATCTAATCACAAGAAGAACCTTGAGAATCAATCCAATTTTTAGTCAACATCATTATCATCACCATCAACAAATATTTATTGAGGACACTAGATGCTGGGAATACAAAGAAGTCTGAGTCCATCTTGCTGCACCTTGCTGCTTGAAGGTACTTCAACAGAGAGAAAAGTAAAAAACACATCTTAGAATTCACTCAGGATAAAAGGTATTACAGGAAATAGGCTGGAGCAGAATGAGGAGGCAGCATAGGCAGAGCCACAGAGGTCAGAATTCAGAAAAAATGTTCTTCAGGTAAGATTCTGGAGTGGAAGAGTGACTTCCACAGGATGCCCCAGTAAGATCTTATGGGCTGGTGCAGTGTGAGACAGGGAGAGTCTGGGGAGATGGTCTCCAGTTAAGTAAGGCAGATGCAGATTCTAGGGGTGGACTGTGGGAATACAAGATAAAGGACCACTGTAGACTCCAACATAAAGAAATAAGAAAACCACAATTCCCTTCTATGTGCTTTCTAAAGTTATCCACAATTTCCCACTGATCTTTCTACCTGTGACAGTCAAATGACAAAGAAACTAGGTTGAAACCCTTCGTTTTTCTCTCACTGATCCTATACTCTGAAATAAGTTTCCTTTGACTTTGCTCTCTTCCCTTGGTGCACTTTTTTTAAAGTTTTTACGTTTTACCTTATTTGAAAAGAGGCTTTATTTTTAAACAATCCTATTTTAATAAGACATCTTCCTCAAAGCAATTTTGTGAAAGCTATTTATTAAGTTGACAAAAATCAACCAAGTGCTTAGTGTTCCTCTAAAGCAAGATGCCAACTAATAATGTAAAAGCAATCATAGGCAACTAGGGTTGGTGTACTACTGATGAAGGAGCACGAGGCTGGCTGAAGACAAAGCAAAAGCTGGCGCCTTGCACCCCCTCTCCATCCGCTCCCCCTCAATCATGTGTGTAGCATCCCTCAGGCAGCCCTGACTGCCATGAACTATAAGCAAAGAGTTAACTTGCAGGAATCACAATCCTGCAAGACAGGAGTCTCCCTTGGCTTACAAATGTCCTAAATCTCACTAACAAAGACGATTGATAGCAGGATTGTGACACCCCACCAAAAAGTCTCACAACTATCTTAATGTTAATGGCTGGACTAAAGACAACATTGATCCAGCCGCAAGGGCAAGGGCAAGGCCTCCAGTAGGCCTCCGACATCCTGGCACCTTGTAGGCCCTTTTAGCATATGAAAACTCCTGTTGAAACCTTCCTTCCCCTCACTTCCCCCAACCTCAGGGTACAGAACCTGCCACCCCTCACAACCCGGGACAGCAGCTCTTCCTGCCCACGGGTCCTGTTCCCGTGCTTTAATAAGCCACCATTTTGGACCAAAGATGTCTCAAGAATTCTTTCTTGGTCATCAGCTCCAGACCTCAGCCCACCAAACCTCACCTAGGTTATAGAACTTCATCACTACCAAAGGCTCTCTTTTTTTTCTTTTTCTTTTTTTTTTTTTTTAAGATTTTATTTATTTATTTGACAGACAGAGATCACTAGGAGGCAGAGAGACCGGCAGAGAGAGGGGGAGAAGCAGGCTCCCTGCCGAGCAGAGAGCCTGGGATCATGACCTGAGTGAAGGCAGAGGCATTAACTGGCTGAGCCACCCAGGTGCCCAGCTTTCTTTTTTTAATTCGCATTAGAATAGTTGTGGCCTCTGGGGGCTGATAACTCTTCCAAACAATGGTAAAGCCAAAGCCATTCAGGTTGGACTTCCCCAAGTTTTGAATGGGTCTTGTTCTGAAGACATGTGAATTTGTCATTTGAGAGTTAAGCCAATCTTTTCCATAGTGGAAAAAAAAAATGGTCCAATATGATGGTCAGTGGTTCCTGTACCCCTGCTCTGCAGTGGGCACTGTTCTAAGCCTCCCACATGACTTATTCCATTTCTTCCTCACAGCAGATTCTATAAAGTTGGTGTGATTATTATTCATTTTTTAGAGGAATAAACCAGGGTTCAGAATGTATAAATAACTTGCCCAAGATTATACAGCTAAGACGTGGCAGTGCCAATGATTCTATACTCTTAGTGTTTGTTTGGTCCTACCTTCTCTGGAAGAACTGATTCTAAGCATGCCAGGACTAGGGTTGAGGCAAGGGAAGTATTCACCTGGAGCTGCAGAAAGCTCAGTAGGCTAGCTCTAAGAAGGCTATCTAACCTGTAGTGAAGCCTGCCTAATATTCTTCATAGCATTGTGCCTGGCCAGCCTGGCCAGACTAATCCATCTTGCCAAACTAATCAGTAGTTCTCATACATTAATTTGTGCCAATATCACCTTGGAGTTTTTTGTTTAATTCAAATCCTAAGAAATTAGGATTCACTTTGTGTGGGATGGTCTTTGTTACCTTCTCCTCTCTGGTTGGCATTAACCCCATTCCTGTGAAGAGTCAAGCCTTGAATTGCGAATAGGAAGATGAAGGGCAGCACAGTTACTCAGGAGGAAGGAGAGGAAAACTAAGGTGATAAGAAATCAAGGACAGCATGCTTTTGGTGTGGCATAACCAGGTTGGCTCTTTCCATAGAGAAGGTACAGTGCTATTTATATAGAGAAATATATAGGAGTTAAGATAGTGGAGGAGTAGGCAGCCCCTACATTTGTCTTGTTGATGAGGGAGCACGAGGCTGACTGAGGACAAAGCAAAAGCTAGTGCCTTGTACCCACCCCCCCATCCGCTTCCCCTCTGTCACATGTGTAGCATCCTTCAGGCAGCCGTGACTGCCATGAACAATAAGCAAATAGTTGACTTGCAGAGCTCACAATCCTGCTAGACAGGAGTCTCCCTTGGCTTACAAATGTCCTAAATCTCACTAACAAAGATGACTGATAGCAGGATTGTGACACCCCACCAAAAAGTCTCACAACTATCTTAATGTTAATGGCTGGTCTAAAGACAACATTGATCCAGCAGCAAGGGCAAGGCCTTCTGCAGGTCTGGGATATCCTGGCACCTTGTAGGCCCTCTTTAGCATATGAAAACTCCTGTTAAAACCTCCCTTCTCCTCACCTTCCCCCAACCACTAGGTATATAACATGGCTACCCTCACAACCCGGGGCAGCAGCTCTTCCTGCCCACGGGTCCTGTCTCTGTGCTTTAATAAACCACCATTTTGCACCAAAGATGTCTCAAGAATTCTTTCTTGGTCATCGGCTCCGGACCTCAGCCCACTGAACCTCACCTAGGTTCTAGAACTTCATCATTGTTCCTTGACTACAACTAGATAGTTAACAAATCATTCTGAACACCCAAAAAATCAACTGGAAATCTGAGAAAACAAATGCTGCAATTCTACAAGTAGAAAAGCAACCACTGTTTGGAAGTTAGGAGGTGAAGAGACTTGTATCCAGTGTGATATAGCTGAGGAAACTATGGAGGGGAGGGGAGCCTGCTTAAGGAGGCTACTGCAAAGTATAAGTAGCAGAGTGCAGAATCAGAACTTTTAGAAGTCCACTACAGTGGGGAAAGTGCCTGGCTTAAAGGTGCTTAGGTGGTGAAGTGGGGGCAGAATCCCAGGTGTTATAGCATGGCCTGAGGATGCCCAGGGTCACAAGAAGAATGGATGGCTCGCTCCTAAGTGTGGGGAAGTCAGCTGAGAACAGTGAATCTAGGTGCCAACATTCTGCTCTGTGTTGCCATAAACTGCAAACCATTTCACAGTTGTGTGACCACTTTCTTGGGAAGGGTCCAGCAAAAAGCAAAAGGAGGCAAGACCCTCCCCCAGCTAGAACATCATAGGTCCATGCTGCAGAAATCCCTAAAATTTGGAGTTTTGAAATTCAGTTGCATGCCTGAGATCAAAACACTCAATCAGAGGTAGGGAAACAGAGTTCTGAAGGAAACTGAGGAGATAAGTGTGATTGAATGCTTTTCTGTGAGGACTCAATCAAGAGTAGGGGGTACAAATTTTCTGCTCTAGGGCTAGAAAGCAGGGCTCCACCATATTATCCTGCCCATGAGTGCTGATAGACTTTAGGGAGCAAAACACCACCACCTAGTGGAGTCGGGAGACTCCTTACACAGAGCCCTGCCTCCCTGCACACAGGGCAGGTCCACCTGAGAATCAGAGCCCTCCCCCAGAAGACCAGCACAGACAACTCACTCACACCAAGTTTACTGATTATAGGGGCTGCAAAGCTTCAGATCTTGGGGAAGACAGCATATAGCATTCTTTGTATTTTTATTCTTTAGTCTTTTAGTATCTTCTTATTTTTTTTAATTCTTGTTTATATATATATATATATATATATATATATATATATATATATATATAGTGTGTGTGTGTATTTTTTTTTCTTATTTTGGGATCTAGTTTCTTTTAACAAGCAGACCAAAACCCACCCAGGATCTAGTTATTTGTTGTTGTTATTGTTGGTGTTTTTATTTTGTTGTTGTTTTCTCTTTCTTTCTTCTTATCTTTTCTGGATAAAATGACAAGATGGATAAATTCACTTCAAAAGAAAGAACAAGGGGCACCTGGGTGGCTCAGTGGGTTAAAGCCTCTGCTTTCAGCTCAGGCCGTGATCCCGGGGTTGTGGGATCGAGCCCCAAATCAGGCTCTCCGCTCAGCAGGAAGCCTGCTTCTCTTCCTCTCTCTCTCTGCCTGCCTCTCTGCCTACTTGTGATCTCTGTCTGTCAAATAAATAAATAAATCTTTAAAAAAAAAAAAAAAGAAAGAAAGAAAGAACAAGAGGTAGTACTCAGAGCCACAGATTTAATCAACATAGATGTAAGTAAGATGTCTGAAATAGAATTTAAAACAACAATTATGGCACCTGGGTGGCTCAGTGGGTTAAGCCTCTGCCTTCTGCTCAGGTACTGGGATTGAGCCCCACATCAGTCTCTCTGTTCAGCAGAGAGCCTGCTTCCCCTCTCTCTCTGCTGCTCTGTCTAGTTATGATCTCTCTCTGTCAAATAAATACATAAAAGCTTTTTAAAATACATAAATAAATTAATCTATTTAAAAAATATATAAAGGCACTAGCTGGACTTGAAAAAAGCATAGAAGACACTAGAGAATCCTTATACTAAAGATAAAAGAACTAAAATCTAGTCAGGCCAAAATTAAAAATGCTAATACTGATATGCAGTCCTAGGTGGAGGCCATTAAAACAAGGATGAACAAAGCAGAAGAGCAAATCAGTGATATGGAAGATATAATTATGGAAAATAAGGAAGTTCAAAAGAAGAGGGAAAGAAAACTATTGGATCACAAAGGTAGACTTAGCAAATTCACCAATTCCATAAAGCAAAATAATGTCTATATTATTGGAATCCCAGAAGGTGAAGAGCCATGGGGGGGGGGTAGAAAGTTTATTTGTACAAATTATACCTAATAACTTCCCTAATCTGGGGAAGGAAACATACATTCAAGTCCAGGAGACACAGAGAACTCCCCTCAAAATCAATAAAAATAAGTCAACACCGCAACATATTATAGTGAAACTTGCAAATTACAAAGACAAAGAGAAAATTCTGAAAGCAGCTCAGTACAAGAGGTCCTTAATCTATAAGGGTAGACATTAAGCTGACAACACAACTGTCCACAGAGACCTGACATGCCAGAAAGAGCAGGCATGATATAGTCAGTGGGCTAAATGGGATCTATATGCAGCTAAGAATACTTTATCCAGCAAGGTTGATCATTCAGAATAGGAGAGATAGAGTTTCCAGGACAAACAAAAACTAAAGGAATTTGTGAACAATGAACAAGCCCTGCAAGAAATATTGAAGGGGACTCTTTGAGTGGAGACAGCTACCAAAAGTGACAAAGACCAGAAAGGAACAGAGACGATCTACAGGAACAGTAACTTTACAGGTAAAACAATGGCACTAAGTTCATATCTTTCAATAGTTACTCTGAATGTAAATAGACTACATGATCCCATCAAAAAGACATAGGGTATCAGAAAAGGAAAAAAAAAAAAAGCAAGACCCATCAATATGCTGCTTACAAGAGACTCATTTTAGACCTAAAGTCACCTCCAGATTTAAAGTGAAGGGGTAGAGAATGATTTATCATGCTAAAGGACATCAAAGAAAGCTGGGGTAGCAATCCTTATATCAGACAAAATAGATTTTAAGCCAAAGACTGTAATAAGAGATGAAGGTCACTATATCATAATGAAAGAGTCTATCCAACGAGAAGATCTAACAATTATAAATATTTTTACCCCTAACTTGGGAACAATAAAATATATAAATGAATTAATAAGCAAAATTAAAGAGACTCATTGTTAATAATGCAATAGTAGTACAATAACTATAATACAATAACACCCCACTCACAGCATTGTACAGATCATCTAAAAAAATTAACAAAGAAACAAGGGCTTTGAATGACACACTGGACCAGATGGACTTGACAGATATATTCAAAGCATTTTATCCTAAAGCAGTATATTACACATTCTTTTTGAGTGTACATGGAACATTCTTCAGAACAGATCACATACTGGGTCACAGATTAGGTCTCTACCAGTATAAAAAGATTGAGATCATAAAGTGCATATTTTCAGACCACAATGCTATGAAACTTGAAGTTAACCAAAAGAAGAAATTTAGAAGGACCACAAATACATGGAGGTTAAAGAACATCCTACTGAAGAATGAATGGGTCAACCAGGAAATTAAAGAATTTTAAAAATACATGGAAGCAAATGAAAATGAAAATATGACAGTGCAAAACCTTTGGATGGAGCAAAGGTGGTCCTAAGAAGGAAGTATATAGCATTACAGGTCTTCCTCAAGAAACAAGAAAGGTCTTCCTCAAATGCACAACCTAACCTTACAACTAAAGGAGCTGGAGAAAATTAAATACATAAAGCCTAAATCCAGCAGAAGAAGAGAAATAATAAAGAGTAGAGCAAACAATTAAATAATACATAAATTTAAGACAAACAAAACAAAATAGTAGAATAGATCAACAAAACTAAGAGCTGGCTCTTCGAAAGAACTAATAAGATTAAGAGAAAGTAGGAAGATGGTGGAGGAGTAGGGGGCCCTATTTTCATCTAGTCTCTGGAATTCTGCTAGATAGCAATTAAGTCATTCTGAACACCTGCAAACTCAACTGGAGATCTAAGAAAAGAATTGCTTCAATTCTACAAATAGAAAAGCTACCCCTTTTTGCAAGGTAGGAGGTGTGGAGAAGTGAATCTGAGGTGATATTTCGGGAGATAAACCATGGTGGGAGGGAGCCTCAATAAGCTGGCTACTGGAAAGTGATATAGCAGCAGAATGCAAAATTAAAACTTTAGAAGTCTGCTTCTGTGAGAGACATCCTTGCCTGAAAGGCACTCAGATGACAAAGTAGGGTGGAATCCTAGGTGGGACAGTGTGGTCTCAGGATCCCCAGGGTCACAGAAAAAACAGGGGTGCCTGAGAGTGGCAGAGTTCCTAAACATCAGAGCAAGAAAGCTGGCTGCAATCAGCAAGCCCATAAACCACAAACATGGCACAGTCAGGTGACTGCTCTCCAAGCAGGGATCCAGCAAGAACCAGACTGGCAGCAGGACATCCCTCCCTCCCCCAGAAGGAGCTGTATGGGTACTTGCCAGATGAGACCCAAAGCATGGTCTGTACCTGAGATTAAAACACATAGTCATGGGTTCAGTGAATGCAGAATGCTGGTGGAAACCCGGGAGACAAGTGTGATGGGCTGCTTTTCTGTGACGGCTCACTGACAAGGGGGAGGTGGGGGGCGAGTTTTCAGCTCCAAGGCTGCAGATTGGGCCTCAGGCATTTTCATCCTCTAAAGGGATACAGAAAGCCTTCAGGGAACAAAAGCCACCTAGAGCACTATGAAGCTGCATACATTGGACTTAGCCCCCTGGCAAGGGCAGCACACTTCTGCCCAGGCAAAGACACCTGAGAATCAGTGCAACAGGCCCTTCCCCCAGAAAACCAGCAAGAACATCTGACTAATACCAAGTTTACTGATGACACAGAACTGCAAAACTCTAGTGCTAGGAGAAAGCAGTATATAAAATTCAGTGTTTTTAATCTCAGAAAACAAACTGAGGTTTGCTGGGGGGAGGGGGGTTGAGAGAGGGGAGTGGAGTTATGGACATTGAGGAGGGTATGTGCTATGGTGAGTGCTGTGAAGTGTGTAAACCTGGCGATTCACAGACCTGTACCCCTGGGGATAAAAATACATTATATGTTTATTAAAAATAAAAAAATTTTTAAAAAGGAAAAAAAAGAAAAAAAAATCAGTGTTTTTTCTCATGATTCTTTAGTCTTCCAGTGTATTTTTTTCTTTTTTTTCTTTTTTACTTTTTCAGCTAGTTTCTTATTTTATCAACTCTTTTTTTAAGTCTTTTTTAATTTTAATTTTTACATTTATATTTTACATATATATTCTTCACTTTTGCTTCCCTTCATTGTATTCAGTTATATTCTTGTATATATATGTTTTTCTTTCATTACAATTTTGGGATCTACTTTCTTCTAATAAACAGACCAAAATACACATAGGACTTAGTGTGTTATTCTGTTCAGTCCACCTGTTTGATTATGTTCTTTTTTTTTTCCATTTTTTCATTTTTGGATTCTGATCTCTTCTGATATGTTTAATGTATATTTTGCTGCGGTCATGTTTGATATTTTTGTATTCTATTCTCTTGTTCACCTCTTACTCGGACAAAATGACAAGATGAAAAACTCACCCCAGAAAAAAGAGCAAGAGGCAATACTTACTGTCAGAGACTTAATCAATGTGGACATAAGTCAAATGTCAGAGATAGAATTCAGAATAATGATTATAAAGATACTACCTGGGCTTGACAAAAGCATAGGAGACACTAGAGAATCCCTTTCTGGAGAAATAAAAAAAAATAAACAAATCTAATTAGGTCAAAATAAAAAAGGATATTACTGAGATGCAGTTAAAAAAAAAAAAAGGCAGGGAGCCTGCTTCCCTTCTTTCTCTCTCTGCCTGCCTCTCTGCCTACTTGTGATCTCTGTATGTCAAATAAATAAATAAAATATTTTTTAAAATAACAAAATTAAAGAAATACATTGATAATAAAATAATAGTAGGGGACTTTAACACTCCATTTACAGCAATGGATAGATCATCTAAACAAATGATCAAGGAAAGAAGGGCTTTAAATGACATACCAGACCAGATGGACTTCACAGATATATTTAGAGAATTTCATCCTAAGGCAGCATAATACACATTCTTATTGAGTGCACAGGGGCCAGTCTCCAGAAGAGATCACATACTGGGTCAGAAATCAGGTCTCAACTGGTACCAAAAGATAGGAATTAGTCCCTGCATATTTCCAGACCATAGTGTTTTAAAGCTTGAACTCAATCACAAGAGGAAATTTGGAAGGAAAACAAATGCATGGAGTTTAAAGAACATCCTATTAAAGAATGAATGGGTCAACTAGGAAATTAAAGAAGAATCTTTTAAAAATCATGGAAACAAATGAAATGAAAACAGAACAGCTCAAACATTTGGGATGCAACAAAAGCAATCATAGGAAGGAAGTACATAGCAATACAGACTTTCCTCAAGAAGCAATAAAAGACTCCAGTGAACAACCTAAACTTATACCTAAAGGAGTTGGGGAAAGAATAGCGAATAAAGCCTAAACCCAGCAGAAGAGAATTAAAAATATTAAAGCAGAAATCAATGAAGTAGAAACCAGAAGAACAGTAAAACAGATGAACAAAACTAGGAGCTGATTCTTTGAAATAATTAATAAGATCAATAAACCCCTAGCCAGAGTTATCAAGAAGAAAAGAGAAAGGACTAAATAAATAAAATTATGGAGGCAGGACAAGATGGCAGAGAAGTAGGAGACTGTGTTTCAACTGGTCCCCTATAGTGAGCTTAATATCTACCAGAACGCTCTGAACACCTTCATGGTTCAGATGAGGGTTCAGATGAGATGTAAGATTATACACTTCTGGATCTCTATGGGGGCAGAAGACATCAGTGGAGAGGAAAAGCAGAGTAAGAATGCTTGGACATTGAACAGAGAATAAACAAAAGGGGGAGGGAGCCAACAGAAGGAGCCCGTCCTGAGATTGGCGATCAGTATTAACTTGGAGTCTGGTTAAAAGCACTCAAAAAGAGCAAAAGATCTTAAGGGGCAACTGGTGGAATCAGGCAGTCACAAGGATGGGCTTAAGTCCATGGTCCCAGGACGATCACCACAGCAGCCACCTGTGCCAGAGAGAGCCTGGCAGAGGGTCCCAGTTTGTGGTCCCCAAGTCTGTGGCTTTCTGCTTGCTTGGACCACCGCTCAGGCTGGGTTGACTCCCACCCGCACCAGACAGAGCCCAGTGTGCAAGCCAGCCGGCAGTCTCTGGGCCTGTAGACTTCCATGGAGGCCCTTGGCCCACAGCCTTCTGTGACTTGTGTGTCCACAAGGTCTGAGTGCACCCCGTGTGGGTGTGGATCCCAGACAGCAGTCCTGGCAATGGCAGTCACCTGGGTTTGGGTTTTCCCAGACCAATATCGCCTGTAGTTTTAGTGGCATGAGGGTGCAGAGACACATGGTGACCTTGGACAACCACTGAGATGGTGACTGGGTGCACAGCACCTGTGGGAGGTTGTGGTGTTCAGTGGAGTTTGCAGAGGGGGAGTTGATGTGCTCTGGTCCACCCAGAGGGGAGTAGAGTGAGGCTTCTCTCTGAGGTGGAGGTCTGGGTGCATACAGTTTACTTTCCACTAAACCTCCAGAAGGCCCCAAAAAGCTGACAACGAACAAAAACCTCCAGAGAACAAAAGTCTGAAAAAACGGTTTCCACAAAGCTAAGACCCTTGATAGAGGGCAGGGCAACTCAGCCCAAGCAAGATGAACTGAAAAACAACATGGCAGGCCTCTCCCCCAGAAGACAAGCAAAAAGAACAAGAGGACAACCACCAGAGGGTCCCCATAAAACTGTAAAACCCCAACATCAGGGGGAAAAATATATTAAGTTCCCAGTGTTGCCCCAAAACCTGTATATTTCATAGATAAAACTTTTCTTTCTTTCTTTTTTAATTCGTTCTCACGATTCTTGTTCTTTTAATTTTTTAACCTACTTACCATTACAACTAGAGGTTTTAATACAAGATATTCCATAATAACTTTTTAACTTGAACTTTTTTCATATATATACCTGTGTTTCTTTTTCTTTTCTTTTTTTTTTTTTTTTAATACATAGAGATATAAGTTTCAAGGTAATCCTTTTCCCCTATTCAATACTACCCCTATATATAAGCCAGTTTTAATTTCCCTGTATCTCTGGAAAGTTGAGTCCTTTAACAAAAATAACAAGATTCACCCAGGAAGAACTGAAATAACCTGCCTTGCTCACATCGAGAGTTTATAAACACCCTCCCATCTAATTCTTCTGTTACTGTTTCTATGTATCTATTTTTGTTTTTGTACTATATAAATCTTATTCTTGGGGTTCATTTTTCTTTTTAATTGTTAGTCAGAATTTCCTCTTCTTCCCTGAATTTCTTTTTTTTTAAAGATTTTATTTAGTCATTTGACAGACAGAGATCACAAGTAGGCAGAGAAGCAGGCAGAGAGAGACGAGGAAACAGGCTCCCTGCTGAGCAGAGAGCCCGATGTGGGGCTCGATCCCAGGACCCTGGGATCATGACCTGAGCTGAAAGCAGAGGCTTTAACCCACTAAGCCACCCAGGCGCCCCTTGGGGTTCATTTTGGCTGGATTTTTCTTTTTCTTTTTCTTGTCTTTTACTTTTGTCAGTCTTTTTGTTTGTTTGTTTTTGTTTATGTACTTTATAAATCTTACTTTGGGGACTCATTTTGGCTGGATTTTTTCTTTTTTTTTTTCTCTCTCTCTCTTTTTTCTTTCTTTTTGGTGGTGACTTCTGATTGCTCCAAAACTTTCCAGGGTGTACCTTGCCTAGGCCATGGTTGATACATTCAGCCATACAACCCCTCAACCACCTCTCACCAAAATGACTAGGAGGATGAACACCCAAATGACTAGGAGGATGAACACCCAACAGAGACTGTGCCCTCTGCCACAGAACTATTGGGTATGGACATAAACAGTATGTCAGAAATGGAATTCAGGGTACCAATTATCCAGGCAATGGCTAGGTTGGAGACCATTAGTGGCAACATAGAAACTCTAAGGGTAGAAGTAAGGGCTGATCTGTCAGTACTAAAAAATTCTATGAATGAGATCCAATCTAATCCAAATACTCTAACAGCTAAGGTAAATGAGGCAGAAGACCGAATTAATGATCTATAAGACAAACTGATAGAAAATAAGGGTCAGGAAGAGGCCTGGAACAAACAGCTTAGAAGTCATGAAAACAGAATTAGGGAAATAAATGTCACCATGAAACACTCTAATGTCAGAATGATTGTGATCCCTTGTGGAGTGGGGTAGTGGAGAAAGAGAAGACTAGAAGATATAGTTGAATAAATTCTGGATGAAAATTTCCCTAATCTGAGCATGTCCTAGAGGCAGAAAGGACACCCTCCCAGATCAATTATTCTAGAAAAACGTCCAGATTCTTAATTGTGAAATTCATGAATCATAATTTTAGACATAATTTTATGTACAGATGAAGAACCATCAGAATAACATCAGACCTGTCCACAGCCAAAAAGGGCTGTCAAGACATATTCAGGACACTAAATGAGAAGAACATGCAACCAAGAATGCTTTATCCAGCAAGGCTGACATTCAAAATGGATGGAGAGATAAAGAACTTCCAAGACCAGCAAGATTTAAAAGAGTATGTGACCACCAAGCTGGCACTACAAAAAATATTGAGGGGGAGAGGGGTTCTGTAAAAGAAGAAAGTACCCAAGAGTGACATAGAACAGAATTTTACAGAGACAATCTATAGAAACAAGGACTTCTCAGGCACCATGATGTCAATGAAAACTTGTTTTTCAATAATCACTCTCAACATGAATGGCCTAAATGTTCCCATAAAACGGCAGAGTTGCAGACCAGATAAAATGACAGAACTGTCCATATGCTGTCTAAAAGAGACATATTTGGAATCTAAAGATACATCCAGACTGAAAGTGAAGGGATGGAGAAGCATTTTTCATGCCAAGGGGCCTCAAAGGAAAGCTGGGGTAGTGACTCTCCTGTCAGATAAATTAGATTTTATGCTAAAGACTGTAGTCAGAGATACATATGAACACTACATCATTATTAAAGGGTCTATCCACCAAGAATATATAACAATTGTAAATATTTATGCCCCCATTATGGGAGCAGCCAACTACATAAGCCAACAGATAATCAAAATAAACAGTCATATTGATATGAACACATTAATTGTAAGGAATCTTAACACACCACTCTCAGTAATAGATCATCTAAGCAGAAAAATCAATAAATAAACAAAGCTTTGAGTGACACATTGGACCAGATGGACCTCATAGATATATACAGAACATTCCTCCCTAAAGCAACAGAATACTCATTCTTCTCAAGTGCACATGGAACTCTCTCCAGAATAGACAACATAATGGGTCACAAATCAGGGACCAACCAATATCAAAAGACTGAGATTATTCCCTGTCTATTCTCGAACCACAGTGCTTTAAAACTGGAACGCAATCACAAGAAAAAGTTTGGAAGAAATTCAACCATTTGGAAGCTAAAGATCATCCTAGATCAATCAGGAAATCAAAGAAAAACTTAAACAATTCAAGGAAACCAATGAGAATGAAGACACATTGGTCCAAAACCTATGGAATATGGCAAAGGTGGTCTTATGGGGGAAATACATAGCCTTCCAAGCTCACTCAAAAAACACTGAAAAATCCCGAATATACCAACTCTCATTACACATTAAAGAACTGGAAAATCAACAACAAATTAAGCCAACACCACACATAAGAAGGAAAATAATTAAGATTGGAGCAGAGATTAATGAGTTAGAAACTAAAGATACAATAGAACACATCAATAAAACTAGAAGCTGGTTCTTTGAAAGAATTAATAAGATCAATAAACTACTGGCCAAACTAATCCAAAAGAAAAGAGAGAGGACCCAAATCAATAAAATTATGAATGAAAGGGGAGAGATCATGACTAACACCAAGGAAATATAAAAAATCATCAGAAATTATTATCAACAGCTATATGCCAATGAGTTAAGCAACCTAAAAGATATGGATGTATTCCTGGAAACCTATAAACTTCCAAGACTGAAACTGGAAGAAATTGACAACCTGAATAGGCCAATATCTAGTAATGAGATTGAAGCAGTGATCAAAAACCTCCCAAAAAACAAGAGCCCAGGACCTGACAGATTACTGGGGAATTCTACCAAATATTCAAAGAAGAAATAATACCTATTCTCCTGAAGCTGTTTCAAAAAATAGAAACAGAAGAAAAACTTCCAGACTCTTTCTATGAACCCAGCATTTCCCTGATCCCCAAACTAGGCAAAGACCCCATCAGAAAGAAGAATTTCAGACCAACATTCTTGAATATGGATGCCAGGATTCTCAACAAGATCCTAGCTAATAGGATCCAACAGTACATTTAAAAGATTATCCGCTATGACCAGATGGGATTTATCCTTGGGATGCAAGGATGGTTCAACCTTTGCAAATCAATCAATGTGGTAGAACAAATCAAGAGAAGAGAGAAGAACTACATGGTCCTCTCAATTGATGCAGAAAAAACATTTGACAAAATATGGCATCCATTCCTGGTTAAAACTCTTCACAGAAGGGGTGCCTGGGTTGCTCAGTGGGTTAAAGCCTCTGCCTTCAGCTCAGGTCATGATCCCAGGGTCCTGAGATTGAGCCCCACATCAGGCTCTTTGCTGAGAAGGGAGCCTTCTTCCCTTCCTCTCTCTCTGTCTGCCTCTCTGCCTACTTGTGATCTCTGTCTGTCCAACAAATAATTAAAATCTTTAAAATTTAAAAAAAAAAACTCTTCAAAGTATAGGGATAAAGGGAACATTCCTCAACTTCATAAAATCCATCTATGAAAAACCCACAACAAACATTATTCTCAATGGGGAAAAGCTGACAGCCTTCCCTTTGAGATCAGGAACACAACAAGGAGGCCCACTATCACCATTGTTGTTCACCATAGTACTAGAAGTCCTAGCAACAGCAATCAGACAATTTAAAAAATCAGACAATAAAAAAATCAGACCATAAAGTGTATTTAAATTGGCAAAGAAGTCAAACTTTCTCTCTCTTCACCAAGGACATGATACTTTATATGGAAACCCAAAATACTCCACCCCCAAACTATTAGAACTCATACAGAAATTCAGTAATGTGGCAAGATACAAAATCAATGTAGAGAAATCAGTTGCTTTCTTATACACTAACAATGAAAACATAGAAAGGAAAATTAGAAAATAAATTCCATTTACTATAGTACCAAGAACCATAAGATATCTTGGAATAAGCCTAACCAAAGAGGTAAATGATCTGTACTCAAGGAACTACAGAGCACTCATTAAAGGAATTGAAGAAGACAGAAAAAGATGGAAAAGCATTCCATGCTCATGGATCAGTAGAACAAACATTGTTAAAATGTCTATTTTAGCCCAGAGACTGGGCTAAAGCCCAGAGACTGCCCAGAGCAGTCTACACTTTCAATGCCATCCCAATCAAAATTCCACCAGCATTTTTCAAAGTGCTGGATCAAACAATCCTAAAAGTTGTATGAAAACAGAAAATATCCTGAATTGCTAAGGAAATGATGGAAAACAAACAAACAAACAAAAAACAAAGCTGGGGAAATCACGACACCTGATTTCAAGCTTTACTATAAAGCTGTGATCACCAAGACAACATGGTACTGGCACAAAAACAGACACATAGACCAGTGGAACAGAGTAGAGAGTTCAGATATGGACCCACAACTCTGTGGTAAAATAATCTTCAACAAAGCAGGGAAAAAAATATCCAGTGGAAAAAAGACATCTCTTCAATAAATGATGCTGGGAAAATTGGACAGCTATGTGTAGAAGAATGAAACTCGACCATTCTCTTACACCATACACAAAGATAAACTTGAAATGGATAAAAGACCTCAACACGAGGCAAGAATCTACCAAAATCCTAGAGAAGAACATAGGTAGTAACCTCTTGACATCAGCCACAGCTACTTCCTTCAAGACACATCTCCAAAGGCAAGGGGGGAAAAAGTGAAAATGAACTTTTGGGAGTTCATCAAGATAAAAATCCTCTGCACAGCAAAGGTAACAGTCAACAAAACAAAGAGGCAACCCACGGAATGGGAGAAGATTTTCACAAATGACAGTACAGACAAAGGGCTGATGTCCAAGATCTATAAAGAACTCCTCAAACTCAACACCCAAAAAAACAGATAATCATGTCAAAAAATGGGGGCCCCTGGGTGGCTCAGTCATTGAGCATCTGCCGTTGGCTCAGCTCGTGGTCCTGGGGTCCTGGGATCAAGTCCCACATCGGCTCCCTGCTCAGCAGGAGGCCTGCTTCTCCCTCTCCCACTCCCGTTACTTGTGTTCCATTCCGCCCTCCCCATTAAATAAATAAATAAAATCTTTTTTAAAAATGGGCAGAAGACATGAACAGACACTTCTCCAAAGAGGACATACAAATGTCTAAGAGACACATGAAAAAGTGTTCATCATCATTAGCCATCAGAGAGATTCAAATCAAAACCACATTGAGATACCACCTTACACCAGTTAGAATGGCCAAAATTAACAGGACAGGAAACAACAAGTGTTGGAGAGGACGTGGAGAAAAAGGAACCTTCTTATGCTGTTGGTGGGAATGCAAGTCAGTGCAGCCACTTTGGAAAATAGTGTGGAGATTCCTCAAAAAATTAAAAATAGAGCTTCCCTATGACCCTGAAATTGCACTACTTGGTAATTATTTACCCCAAAGATACAGATGTAGCGATAATAAGGGCCATCTGTACCCCAATGTCCATGGCAGCAATGGCCACAGTCGCCAAACTGTGGAAAGAGCCAAGATGCCTTTCAACAGATGAATGAATAAAGAAGATGTGGTCCATATCTATTATGGAGTACTATGCCTCCATCAGAAAGGATGAATACCCAACTTTTGTATCAACATGGACAGGACTGGAAGAGATTATGCTGGGTGAAATAAGTAAAGCAGAGAGAGTAAATTAACGTATGGTTTCACTTACTTGTGGAGCATAAGGAATAACATGGAGGACATTAGAAGGAAAGGAAAAGTGAATTGGGGGAAATTGGAGGGGGAGACAAAGCATGAGAGACTGTGGACTCTGAGAAACAAACTGAGGGTTTTGGAGGGGAGGGAGGTAGGGGGATGGGTGAGCCTTGTGGTGGGTAGTAAGGAGGGCATGTATTGCATGGAGCACTAGGTGTGGTGCATAAACAATGAATCTTGAAACACTGAAAAAAATAAAATTAAATTTAAAAAATTTTATTGATCCAGAAAAAACATAAGTAGATAGATAGACAGACAAAATAATGGATGAAAGAGGAGAGATTACAACCAACACCAAAGAAATACGAACAGTTATAAGAATATATTAGGAACAATTATATGCCAACAAATTAGGCAATCTGGAAGAAATGGATACATTCCTACAAATATGTAAACAACCAAAATTGAAACAGGAAGAAATAGAAAACCTGAACAGACCCATAACCACGAGGAAATTTAAACAGTAGTCAAAAATATCCTGACAGATATAAAATCAATGCACAGAAATCAGTTGCATTTCTCTACACCAACAACAAGACAGAAGAAAGAGAAATTAAGGACGCAATCCCATTTACAATTGCACCCAAAACCATAAGATACCTAGGAATAAACCTAACCAGAGAGACACAGAATCTATACTCAGAAAACTATAAAGTACTCATGAAAGAAATTGAGGAAG
>NC_081560.1:126880204-126891470 GCF_022355385.1 Mustela nigripes
CAACACCCAAAGAACAAATAATCCAATCAAGAAATGGGCAGAGGCCATGAACAGACATTTCTGCAAAGAAGACATCCAGATGGCCAACAGACACATGAAAAAGTGTTCCATATCACTCGGCATCAGGGAAATACAAATCAAAACCACAATGAGATATCACCTCACACCAGGCAAAACCTCTTCAACCTTGGCCACAACTTCTTGCTAGACACATCTCCAAAGGCAAAAATGAACTACTGGGACTTCATCAAGATAAAAACCTTTTGCACAGCAAAGGAAATAGTCAACAAAACCAAAAGACAACCTATCGAATGGGAGAAGGTATTTGCAAATGACATATCAGATAAAGGGCTAATATCCAAAATCTATAATGAACTTATCAAACTAATCCAAAGAACAAATAATCCAATCAAGAAGTGGGCAGAAAACATGAATAGACATTTCTGCAAAGAAGACATCTAAATGGCCAACAGACACATGAAAAAGCACTGGTGATTCACAGACCTGTGATGAAAAAGCACATGAAAAAGTGCTCAAAATCATTTGGCATCAGGGGAAAACAAACCAAAACTACAATGAGATACTTCCTCACACCAGTCAGAATGCCTAAAATTACCAAGTCAGTAAATGACAGGTGTTGGTGTGGATGGAGAAAGGGGAACCCTCCTACAGCATTGGTAGGAATGCAAGCTGGTGCACCCACTCTAGAAAACAGTATGGAGGTTCCTCAAAAAGTTGAAAATAGGGATTCCTGGGTGGTTCAGTGGGTTAAGCCTCTACCTTCAACTCAAGTCATTCTCAGTGTCTTGGGAGTGAGCCACGCATCAGGCTCTCTGCTCAGGAGGGAGCCTACTTTCCCACTTCTCTCACTCTGCCTACCTCTCTGCCTACTTGTGATCTCTGCCAAATAAATAAATAAAATCTTTTTTTAAAAAAAGTTGAAAATAGAGTTATCCTATGACCTAGCAATTGCACTACTGGGTATTAACCCCAAAGATAAAAATGTAGTGATCTGAAGGGGCACCTGAACCCCAATGTTTATAGCAGCAATGCTCACAATAGTCAAAACATGGAAAGAACCCAGATGTTTATCGACAGATGAATGGATAAAGAAGTGTGGTGTGTGGAATATTATTCATCCATCAAAAAGAATGAAATCTAATGTGGATGGAACTAGAGGGTATTATGCTAAGTGAAATAAGTCAGTCAGAGAAAGACAAATACCATATAAGTTCACTCATCTGTGGAATTTAAGAAACAAAACAGTTAAACATAGGGGAAGGGCAGGAAAAGTAAAGTAAGATTGAAAACAGAGAGAAAGCAAACTATAGGAGATTCATAACTATAGAGACCAAACAGTGTTGCTGGAAGGGAAGTGGGTAGGGTGATGGGGTAACTGGGTTATGGGCATTAAGGAGGGCACTTGATTTAATGAGCAGTATATTTAATGGTTTAATATGCTGGATAGTATATGCAACTGATGAATCAATAAATTCTACCCCTGAAACACCATAATACACTATATGTTAACTATGAATTTATCAGACACTGTATGTTAACTAAACTGAATTTAGATATTTTTTCTAAAAATAGAGAAATATACTAAAAAATTATTCAGAATTAACCAGGCTGAGATGGCATTATGGAAAATCATTTTTAACAGGTGTTACTTGATATTACAACAAAATACATGCTATGCACAGATTAAATAAGCAATGTTCACATCAAATTTCAAAGCATTTATATATTTTCAAAAATATTTCCTTGAGCAATCAAAGGAATGATGTATTTATCACTGCGGAGCTTCCATTCTAAAGAGTTTACACCACTGAAGAAATATGAAAAAAGAGGAAGGAGAGAATATGGATTTAATATTTAATATTTAGTAGTCAGTAATACTATTTCACTATATGCTATATGTATATAGCACATCATTTATACTCTATGCATAGACTATATACTATATTTCATATATATGAATATACATATATACACATATGACTACATAGTTATTCCACAGGGTCAAAATCTCCCCTAGAAAAGCTCCATATTTTTCCAGTTCACCATTGTGCTGCCATTCCCTAGTAATGCACCTGACATGTAAATAATAGTCACCCAGAGAATATTCTTATAATACTACAGAATACTGCAGGATATCGCTGAATGCTAAATTCCAGCATATAGCTTCAAGTGATGGAGAAAGACTAGGAAATAGGAAGATAAATATAGCCTAAATAATGAGAGAAGTTTTGAAAAGGAAGTTAGGATTAAACTGAGTTTTTAAGAATTTTAAGCCCTTAGACAGCTTTTCTTCCCTCTCCTCCCTTCTAGTTCTTCCTTTTTCTCCTCTCTCCTCTATCTACAACCACTCCTTGGTAACCTCATCCAGTCCTATGACTTCAAATACCATCTATACTATACCAATTCTACATTCCTATTTCCAGACCTCAATTCCCTTGAGAAACCCAGACTCACATATCCAGCAACATCCATGACATGTCCATGTAGAGTTCATTTATCACTGACCCTTAATATACTCCAGCACCCACCACCCCTGCCAACCCTGCTCCTGTCCAATCTCCCTCATCTTGGTAAATATATTCTTCAAGTTGCTTAGGCCCAAAACACTGTAATCACTCTTGACTCCTCTCCTCTCTCAATCCCCACTTCCAAAGTCAGGTCTTATTGGTTCTATATACATAACAAATCCATAATCTGACCACTGCTTACTAACAGAATCATCCTCTGCCAGGATTTCTTCTGTGACATCCTGACCAACCACCTGTTCCGAGTACTGGCTCCCTCCAGCCCATTTTCTACACAACAAACAGAGGATCTCATTAAATATCTCACAACCATGGAATTCCTCTGTTCAAAAGCCTCCACTGATGTCTCATCTCATTCAGAGCAGATGAACACCCAAAGTCCTTACCATGATGCCTATCTGATCTCACTGACCTGTCTCCTTCTACCCCTTAATTCCTGGATAAATTCAAGCCATGCTAACCTTTTTCTTACTCTTCCAAGCACACTCCAGGGTATGGGTCTTTTTCTTGCCATTCCTTCTGCCATATAGGTTCCTCCAGATAGCCCGTTGCTCACTCCTGACCTCTTTCAGATTTTTCCTTAAATCTCCCTGACCCCATTATTTTAAAATAGCACCCCACTCACCACCATGACTCTTACCCACTTATCAGGCTTTTACCATCTCACATTTTATGATTTGTCCACAGAATTATGAATCCATGAGAGTAGGGACTTTGTTGTATTCAGTGCTGTGTACTCAGCCCCAACAGCAGCACCTGGCTAGCACATTGTAGGTCCTCAATAAATATTTGTATAAATAAATTAACAAAGAATGAATATACGATTGCAGTTTTGTGAAAAAGAAGATAAAGCAAAAGTCACAGGATGGGACTGTGAGTGATATGGGGAACAGATGGGGAAGAACATTCTAGAATGTGGTGGAAAGTTTACATTAATATACAGCTGAAGCTGGTTGAGTTAAAATAAAGTTCTAATGAGATATATTGAGATAAACACTGTCTAGATTATCAAAAAGATTACTGCAATATACACATCCTAAGCAGAAAGAATAGTGTATGATATACATAACTGCACGTGAAAAGAGAGAAAAACTAGCAGAATATTAATAAAAGTTACCTCTGGGGGCACCTGGGTGGCCCACTCGCCTAAGTGTCCCACTCTTGGTTCCCACTCAAGTCATGATCTCCAGGTCTTGAGACTGAGCCCAGCGTCAAACCTCACATGGGGCTCCATGCTCAGGATGGAGTCTGCTGTCCCTGTCCATTTCCCTCTGTCCCTTTCCTTCTCCCTGTCTCCCCCTCGCAGATGTGTATATGTGCACTCTTTTTCTCTCTCCCTAAAATAAATAAATAAATTTGTTTTTTAAAAGTTACCCCTGGTAGATGTCATTATGGGTGGTTTTGGTTATCCTCCTTTTCTTTCCTATGTTTTTCAAATTTCTTTAATAAGCATATATTAATTTTATAACCAGAAAAAAATTCTAAAGTTGCTTTTGTTTTCTGAAGTGCTGAAATATAAAGTCCTCTGGAAAATCATTATTCTCCAAATGAAATATGACCATTTAGTGACTACCATATATATTTATTTATTTAAAAAGCAAAGATGGAAGAAGAATTACAAGAGAAAAAAGATTTCAGGATTCTCTAAGAGGTAACTTTTGAGCTAGTCCTAAGTGATAAAATGAACTAGTCATCAAAGGGTGAAGAATTTTCCAAATTTTCCAGGCAGAAGGGGTAACTAGTACAAGGCTTCAAGGTGGAATGAACTTGGAAGTGTCTGATGTTCAGTGAGTTTGCAGGATCTGATTTACATTCTCGTTCTGCTATGTGAAAAATGAGAGGAATGAGGGTGGGAGGGGATGAAAGGCAAAAGTAAAAGTGTGGAATGCAGCTTGAGAGTGATTCTGTAAACCTAAAATGTTGACTCGGTCTGGGTTAATAACAGTAAGGATAGAGAAAAATGGAGAAAGTTGGGATATATGTTAAAGGCAGAGCTAACCCAACTTGCTAATGGATTAGTTGCAGGAGGTAAAGAAAAAAACAGAAATGAAATTACTGCCAAGTCATATGGAATCTATCCTAAGCAACCAACAGTCTCTGGAGGAACACTGAGTAGTGTATGAATAGAACATGACATTGAAGCACCCACATTATTCCCCCAAAGACAGCTACACCCCAAAGAGAGAAGTGTCAGTTACTCATTGTTATCAAGCATCCAAGTGCTAACATTCTGCTAGGAGGTACAGTGAAACATAGTATAAAAAAAAACAGAAAGGATGAATCTTTTTCTCTTAAAGTTTATGAATTTATAAGTGAGGAAAAACAAGAACAAATATAGATAGATAGATAGATAGATAGATAGATAGATGTCACTTTTCACATGATTAAGCACTGACATGAACACACTCTGACTAACCAGAGGCTGATGTGTTTATGGCAAGTTCATCAAGAATTATGGCTCTAAAAGATAAATATCATATGATTTCACTCACATGTGTGATTTAAGAGACAAAGCGGATGACCACAGGGGAAGGAAATAAAAAATAAAATAAGAGGGAAACAGAAAGGGAGATAAACTGTTAAGAGACTCTTAACTCTCGAAAACCAACTGAGGGCTGCTGGAGTGGAGGTGGGTAGGGTATGGGGTCACTGGGTGATGGGCATTAAGGAGGGCATGTGTATGTAATGAGCACTGGGTGTTATATGCAACTGATGCATCACTAAATTCCACCTCTGAAACTGGTAGTACACTATATGTTAATTAATTGATTTTAACTTTAAAAAAAGAATTATGGTTCTAATAAACTACACTCAAAAATCCAAAAATTACAAGATCAGGAAATGATCACAGCTAAAAATATCAATACATAAATGGAAGTCGGTTTCACATGCCCATCTTTAGCCTTCATATTTATATAATAGCATGTCACTGTGAATGACAGGATCATTAGTCTATTTTGTTCTACAGCTGTACTGACCCAGCACCAAAAAGAAAAGGCCATCTGAAAGATAGGCTAAGTTCTCACTTGTCATACAGCTGTTTTGAATTCTGTAACATATTACTCTGTTCTGTAATAGAGGAAAATATGAGAAACTTGCCTTCTAGAGAAGTTACTAAAGACTAATTTTCCATCAAATGAACCAAAGATAGAATTGGAAGAACTTTTGATAATTAGGTGTCACCTGGAGCTTGTCACATGTAAACATAAACTTAGAATAGAGCAAATGAAAAACACCTAGCTGATTATGGTATTGTTTCTAAATTGAGAACCATTTGATACTGATAACTCATTAGATTCTGGGAAATTTTATTTATACCCATAATAAAACCAGAAAATGAAAATAATCATCAGATCCAGCAGATTTTTTCTTCTGCATAATTTATACCTATTGAATCTCAACAAGCTTCAACAAATGACTAATCAGTTTATAACTTTTCTTTTTCTCTCTTGGATTAAACTATGATTGCTAATTTTATTTTTCATGTTTTCATTGAGTACTAAGAAAAATAAGAATTTGTCAGCTTGTTCAGTTGTCAAAGAGTCTACAGGACAATGTATTAATTTTGTCAGGAAGATTTCCTTCCTGGAAAATAAGTGTCATACAGCCTTTGAGGAATTGCATTCTGTCAAGTAGGAACTGCTAACAAAGGAATCAATGCAGAGCAATGGTTAAGAGTACAGGAACTGAGTCAGATACGAGTTTTGTTTGTTTGTTTCAAGTTTTTATTCAAATTCTAGTTAGTTAACATATAGTGTAATACTGGTTTTAGGAGTAGAATTCAGTGGTTCATCACTTGCATACAACACCCAGTGCTCATTACATCAAGTGCATTCCTGAATAATTATCACCCATTTAGCCCATCCCCCACCCAACTCCCCTCCAGTATCCCTCAGTTTGTTTGTTCTTCATAGTTAAGAGTCTCTTATGGTTTGCCTCCCTCTCTTTTTTTCCCTCCCTTCCTCTATGGTCCTCTGTTTTGTTTCTTAAATTCCACATATGACAGAGATCATATTTTCAACTTCAGAGGAACCTCCATACTGTTTTCCAGACTGGCTGCACCAGTTTGCATTCCAACCAATAGTGTAAGAGGGTTCCTCTTTCTCAGCATCCTCACCAAAATCTGTTGCTCCCTGCATAAACTACTGAGTTTTAAGCCATGCTACACTGTGAACTTAAAATGGAAACATTGCCACATTACTTAAACTCTCAGATAGAAAGTGGGAATTGTAAAACCCAACCCATAGTGATTAAGTGAGATTATGTATGGCATATATGTAGAAAATGTTCTAAATTGAATAGGATTATTCAAGAAGCTCTCAAAGTATGTAGTTTACTATTACTACTGCCTTCTCCAGGCTACCATAGCTCTTTTTTTTTTTTTAAGATTTTATGGACTCATGGGAAAGAGAGAGAGAGAGCATGTACAAGCAAGGAGGGGAGCAGAGGCAGAGGGAGAAGCAGGCTCCCCATTGAGCAGGGAGCCCAACGTGGGCTCAATCCCAGGACCCTAGGATCAGGACCTAGAGCCGAAGGCAGATGCTTAACCAGCTGAGCCACCCTGGCTACCACAGCTCTTAAAACATGCTTATCTCAAAGAGGAGTCAAGATGGTGAAGAAGTAGCAGGCTGAGACTACTTCAGCTACCAGGAAATCAGCTAGATAGCTTATCTAAAGATTGAAAACACCTACCAATCCATCGACAGACTGAAGAGAAGAACAGCAATTCTAGAAACAGAAAATCAACCACTTTCTGAAAGGTAGGAATGGCGGAGAAGTGAATCCAAAGCAACGGGAAGATAGACCCTGGGGGGAGGGGCCAGCTCCTGGCAAGCAGCAGAGCAACGGAGCACAAAATCAGGACTTTTAAAAGTCTGTTCCGCTGAGGGACATCGCTCCAGAGGCTAAACCAGGGTGGAGCCCATGTGGGGTCAGCGTGGCCTCAGATCCCACAGGGTGACAGAAGGATCGGGGGTGTCTGAGTGTCACAGAGCTTACAGGTATTAGAACAGGGAAGCCAGCTACAGAGACAGAGCCGACAGTGAGCTCACAGCTCGGGGTTACCTTGAACCAGTTGCAGGCTCGGTGAGCTCAGAACACGGCCTGAGGTCAGGCAGACGAAAGTTACTGGGCGCTGTTCTTTGAGGACACACTGAGGAGTGGTGCCCCAGGCTCTGGGCTCCTCCAGGCCGGAGACCAGGAGGCTGCCATTTTTATTCCTGTCATCCGGAACTCTACAGAGAGTGCTCAGGAAACAAAAGGTCCTGAAAGCAAACCCGAGTGGATTACTCAGCCCAGCCCCTGGTATGGGCAGTGCAATTCTGACTGGGGCAAAGACACTTGAGAATCACTACACCAGGCCCCTCCCCCAGAAGATAAACAAGACATCCAGCCAAGACCAAGGTCACCTACCAAGGAGTGCAGTTTCAATACCAAGGAGAGCAGCAGAATTCCAGAGGAGGAGAAAGCAAAGCACGGAACTCATGGCTTTATCCCCATGATTCTTTAGTCTTGAGGTTAATTTAATTTTTTTCTTTTTCAATTTTTTTCTCTTCTTCTGTAAATTTTTTTTAACTTTTATCATTTTTTAACGTTTTTTAACTAATTTATCTAATATATATTTTTTCTTTTTTATACTTTTTCTTTATTCATTTTCTTTTTTTAATTGTTTCTTTTTTTTCCCCTTTCTGAACCTCTTTATATCCCTTCTCCCCCTTCATGATTTAGACTCTCTTCTGATTTGTTTAAAGCATATTTTCCTGGGGTTGTTGCCACCCTTTTAGTATTTTACTTGCTCCTTCATATACTCTTATCTGGAAAAAATGACAAGGCGAAAAATTCACCACAAAAAAAAGAACAAGAGGCAGTACCGAAGGCTAGGGACCTAATCAATATAGACATTGGTAATATGTCAGATCTACAGTTCAGAATGACAATTCTCAAGGTTCTAGCTGGGCTCGAAAAAGGTATGGAAGATATTAGAGAAACCCTCTCGGGAGATATAAAAGCCCTTTCTGGAGAAATATAAGAACTAAAATCTAACCAAGTTGAAATCAAAAAAGCTATTAATGAGGTGCAATCAAAAATGGAGGCTCTCACTGCTAGGATAAATGAGGCAGAAGAAAGAATTAGCGATACAGAAGACCAAATGACAGAGAATAAAGAAGCTGAGCAAAAGAGGGACAAACAGCTACTGGACCACGAGGGGAGAATTCGAGAGATAAGTGACACCATAAGATGAAACAACATTAAAATAATTGGATTCCAGAAGAAGAAGAAAGAGAGAGGGGAGCAGAAGGTATACTGAAGAGAATTATTGGGGAGAATTTCCCCAATATGGCAAAGGGAATGAGCATCAAAATTCAGGAGGTTCAGAGAACGCCCCCCAAAATCAATAAGAATAGGCCCACACCCCGTCACCTAATAGTAAAATTTACAAGTCTCAGTGACAAAGAGAAAATCCTGAAAGCAGCCCAGGAAAAGAAGTCTGTAACATACAATGGTAAAAATATTAGATTGGCAGCTGACTTATCCACAGAGACCTGGCAGGCCAGAAAGAGCTAGCATGATATTTCAGAGCACCAAACAAGAAAAACATGCAGCCAAGAATACTATATCCAGCTAGGCTATCATTGAAAATAGAAGGAGAGTTAAAAGCTTCCAGGACAAACAAAAACTGAAAGAATTTTCAAACACCAAACCAGCTCTACAGGAAATCTTGAAAGGGGTCCTCTAAGCAAAGAGAGAGCCTACAAGTGGTAGATCAAAAGGAACAGAGACCATATACAGTAACAGTCACCTTACAGGCAATACAATGGCACTAAATTCATATCTCTCAATAGTTACCCTGAATGTTAATGGGCTAAATGCCCCAATCAAAAGACACAGGGTATCAGAATGGATAAAATAACAAAACCCATCTATATGTTGCCTACAAGAAACTCATTTTAAGCCCAAAGACACCTCCAGATTTAAAGTGAGGGGATGGAAAACAATTTACCATGCTAATGGACATCAGAAGAAAGCAGGAGTGGCAATCCTTACACCAGATCAATTAGATTTTAAGCCAAAGACTATAATAAGAGATGAGGAAGAACACTATATCATACTCAAAGGGTCTATCCAACAAGAAGATCTAACAATTTTAAATATCTATGCCCCCAACGTGGGAGCAGCCAACTATATAAACCAATTAATAACAAAATCAAAAAAACACAACAACAATAATACAATAATAGTAGGGGACTTTAACACTCCCCTCACTTAAATGGACAGATCATCCAAGCAAAAGATCAACAAGGAAATAAAGGCCTTAAATGACACACTGGACTAGATGGACATCACAGATATATTCAGAACATTTCATCCCAAAGCAACAGAATACACATTCTTCTCTAGTGCACATGGAACATTCTCCAGAATAGATCACATCCTCAGTCCTAAATCAGGACTCAACCAGTATCAAAAGATTGGGATCATTCCCTGCATATTTTCAGACCACAGTGCTCTGAAGCTAGAACTCAACCACAAGAGGAAGTTTGGAAAGAACCCAAATACATGGAGACTAAACAGCATCCTTCTAAAGAATGAATGGGTCAAACAGGAAATTAAAGAAGAATTGAAAAAAATCATGGAAACAAATGATAATGAAAATACAACAGTTCAAAATCTGTGGGACACAACAAAGGCAGTCCTGAGAGGAAAAAATATATAGCGGTACAAGCCTTTCTCAAGAAACAAGAAAGGTCTCAGGTACACAACCTAACCCTACACCTAAAGGAGCTGGAGAAAGAAACCCTAAACCCAACAGGAGAAGATAAATCATAAAGATCAGAGCAGAAATCAATGAAATAGAAACCAAAAAAACAATAGAACAAATCAACGAAACTAGGAGCTGGTTCTTTGAAAGAATTAATAAAATTGATAAACCCCTGGCCAGACTTATCAAAAAGAAAAGAGAAAGGACCCAAATAAATAAAATCATGAATGAAAGAGGAGAGATCACAACTAACACCAAAGAAATACAAACTATTATAAGAACATACTATGAGCAACTCTACGCCAACAAATTTGACAATCTGGAGGAAATGGATGCATTCCTAGAAACATATAAACTACCACAACTGAACCAGGAAGAAATAGAAAGCCTGAACAGACCCATAACCAGTAAGGAGATTGAAACAGTCATTAAAAATCTCCAAACAAACAAAAGCCCAAGGCCAGACGGCTTCCTGGGGGAATTCTACCAAACATTTAAAGAACTAATTCCTATTCTCCTGAAACTGTTCCAAAAAATAGAAATGGAAGGAAAACTTCCAAACTCATTTTATGAGGCCAGCATCACCTTGATCCCAAAACCAGACAAGGATCCCATCAAAAAAGAGAGCTGTAGAACAATATCCTTGATGAACACAGATGCGAAAATTCTCACCAAAATACTAGCCAATAAGATTCAACAGTATATTAAAAGCATTATTCCCCATAACCACGAGGAAATTTAAACAGTAGTCAAAAATATCCTGACAGATATAAAATCAATGCACAGAAATCAGTTGCATTTCTCTACACCAACAACAAGACAAAAGAAAGAGAAATTAAGGAGTCAATCCCATTTACAATTGCACCCAAAACCATAAGATACCTAGGAATAAACCTAACCAGAGAGGCACAGACTCTATACTCAGAAAACTATAAAGTACTCATGAAAGAAATTGAGGAAG
>NC_081560.1:126891870-126925570 GCF_022355385.1 Mustela nigripes
TGCCATTTGCGACAACGTGGATGAAACTAGAGCATATCATGCTTAGCGAAATAAGTCAAACAGAGAAAGACAACTATCATATGATCTCCCTGATATGAGGAAGTGGTGATGCAACATGGGGGGGTTAAGGGGGTAAGAGAAGAATAAATGAAACAAGATGGGATTGGGAGGGAGACAAACCATAAGTGACTCTTAATCTCACAAAACAAACTGAAGGTTGCTGGGGGGAGGGGAGTTGGGAGAAGGGGGGTAGGGTTATGGACACTGGGGAAGGTATGTGCTATGGTGAGAGCTGTGAAGTCTGAAAATCTGGCGATTCACAGACCTGCACCCCTGGGGATAAAAATATAAAATAAAAAATTTTTAAAAAACAAAATTAAATTTTTTTTAAAAACCATGCTTATCTCTGTTCCTTTGTTTATGTTTTCATTTATTCAACAATTGTTTATTGAACAAATAATCATGCCACATAGTGGACTAAGGGCTAAAGACATAGCTACAAACAAGATAAAAGAGTTCTTCTGGTTTTACAGCCTTCTTAGGGTTTGAGTCAATATGATATACCTGTCTTGGTGTGCGAAATTTAAGGTACACTTAGATCCCCTGGCATAGGTAAAGTTGAAACCTGCACTTGAGAGCCAGGGAAGATTTTCTTGTGGACAGAATATTTAAGTTGCAAATAAAAGGGGAAGCAGAAATAACAAAGGAGAAGGGAAGAAAAATGGTATTTCAGGTGGAAAAAATCATTATAAGCAGAAGCCCATGGATGAAAGATGTTGGTAGAGTAGTCATAGTGGTAAAAGTGCAAGAAGGACCCTGGAGATGGCTCTGGAAAGACAACAGAGCCCAATCACAAAGGCCCTTATTGTTTTTTCTCTGCCTGGGGACCACCCACCTGCCTCCCACTCTACTTACATGGTTTTCATAGGGACCGCCATGTTTTCACCAGACCCCACTCCCACTCTACAGCTTCTTGGTCCAGGAGTAAGGATCTGACCAGAGTTGGGCCAATGACCCCCTTTCCTAGGGCTGCTGGTCTTGAAGGTGATCAGAGTAGTGTTGTTCTTTCTCTACTGGATGAAATAGTAAGATATAAATTTAGGAGCCCCCAGCTCTTGTTTTATGGCACATGGAGAAAGCCACGCTATGACAAGAGAAAAGGTTGAGAGCAGAGATACTCAGAGATGGAGCAGAAATTGAGTCTTGATTATGTTCTAGTCCCTATTTTGAACTGTTAATCCTAAGGCTCAATGGCCTTAGAGGTGCCCCGATGTCACCTCTATTATCCACATGGAGGCCTCTCTTCATGAATACCCCAATATCTTCCAATAAATGTTACTTTTTACTGAGCCCAGTTTGAATTGGGCTTTTTTTTTTTTTTAAGCAAACAACAGTTAAACATACACACATTTAAAAAATTGTTTTGAGGCCCATGACCAATGGATGGACAGGGCGGCCAGGAGAAGATGCTACAGCTGGTGGAACTCTGCATGTCCCATAGGAATGATGGGCCACTGGTGGGACGGAGACATCTTTCCCACTGCCCAGAAGACCAGAAAACAGAATACCCTATTTGCCTTCTGCCTACCTTTTCTGTCCCCTTTGGAGGCAGAGATCACCTGTGGACCCTTGACCCCCGATGCCAAACCCTACAGAGGGGCTGTTCAGAAGTAGCTCACAGTGAGTGGCAGCGTCCTGGCCATTGGCTGGAGAACTGAGGGTCCTCGCCTCCTCCGAGTTTCCATCATCAACTTTCTTGACCAGCTTTCCCTGGTGATGCCGACCATGCAGCGCTAAGCCTGGGCTGGAGAAATGGGGCTAAGATCGAAATTTGTGCCCCTTCCTAGAACAGTGATCCTGTAGTAGCTGCCACGTTATTACAGGGGCCTAATCTTCTGCCTGTACTGGCCCTCAGGCACTCAGAGTCTAATTCTTTTGCTTAGCGCTTAAATCTTGGTTTCTGCAGAAAATGAAACTGATCTTCACTTTGAAAAAAATTGATTTGAGAATTTTTAAATCCAGTTTTACCACTCAGTTGTCTATTTCAAAAGAGGTCCCGTTTTGTGTTAAGGTCAGGGACGCTTCAAGTAAAGTATTGTCTAATACTTTACTTCCATTATTGAAGAATATTGGAAGTAAAGTATTAGACAATAGGAGTTTTCTCTCCAGCCTGATTTATAAAAATAATAGAGATCAGAACCAATCTCCACTCCCCATCCTCTGAAAAAATTTCTTAGGGTAAAGTATGCTAGTTTGTGCAAAACTAGCTAATAACTATTTCCTTAATTATCTGAGCCTCTGATATATGTATGGTTACATATATGGTTATGAGAAAGGATACATTTTGACTAAAAGATTAGCTGACAAATTGTCCACTATTGATATCAGTCATCATAAATTATAAACTTTGAAAAATGAATCTTGTTAGGAAAAGACTGGGAAATATATCCTGAGAGCTTGAAACTCTGATAGATTTTTTTTTAATGTATTCAAAACGCTGATTAATGATTTTACTTACTCTTGTTGCCTTAATTTTATAAAGGCCTACAAAAATTAATTTTCTATAATGCTCCAAAATCAATTGTTTCAATCCCATCACAACTCATTCGAAGGAGAAGGCAGGTGAACCTTCCTTTACAAATTCCCTGTCACGTGTTGGGCACCTGACTCAGGGCTTCCACAAATATTATTACACTTAATCCTAACAGCTCATTTATAGACAAGGAAATAAGGATTCAAAGGCATTAATCTGCTCATTGAAGGTCATCTAATTGTTTGAATGGGGAAGATAGAATCTTTCAGATTTCAAAGCTCACCCTTGAAATATAATAAAGTCCTGATCATTGCTCAATTTCAATTCACTAATTGTCATTCAAAATAAATGAGTCAGTTTTCAGGCCCTGAATAATATTTAAGAATAAAGATCTGAGGGGTTTTAAGTGGTGGAGAGTGGGAGGTTGGGGGAACCAGGTGGCAGGTATTATAGAGGGCACAGATTGCATGGAGCACTGGGTGTGACACAAAAACAATGAATACTGTTATGCTGAAAATAAATTTTAAAAAAAGAATAAAGATGGTATAATATTCTTCAGTGAAATGAGAAGGCTAAAATATGTACAATTTGGAGGTGGCTTATTAAGAGCTCTAACTAATAAATCAGAAGAGTTAAGACCCAAAATGAAGAAAATATTTAACTTACCTAATGATGACTTTTCTTTTAATTGAACTATTGAGGGTGGAGAGGGTTGGTGATATTTTTATATTTTTAATTTTTTGTAGCTTGCTTTTAGTTATGATACAAGCTTTATTAAATCTGCTTTAAAGACAAAGGTTTAATCCTAACAAACCACAAAAAGAAATGTGTTCATTCAGCTTCTATTTTCCTTCCATCTGCTCTGTCTAAAAGTATTGGTGTCACACTGGGAAGGGTGAAACTACTATTGTTAAGAGGGAATTGAAGCCAGAGATAGATAAAGAGGTTGTAATTGGGGATTTGGTGCTCTACATGAATTTCCAGCAGGAGGAAACAAGTGCAGGGATTGCAGAGAGAGTTGTTGTTAGTCATCTGTGAGGAATCGGAGAGAAGAAAATCATAATTGTACTCCCCACTCTCACGAAATAGAAGAAAGTGGATTCTACAGGCTCTGAACATCCAAGAAGAAATAGAAGGCCGAATGCCATGTACCAATGGTGCTAATGGATATGCGGCTGGCTGGGAGGTGACAGAAGGAATCAAACCCTTCCCTTTCCCCCCAGTTAATTTTACCTTTGTATGTCCTGAACAAAAACCAAGGATTTGGAGCAAAGATTCATAAAATGAGCACCTGAAACTCCCTGGGAATTGAATGATTACAAGCATTCAGTCCCAATCTTTCATCTATAAGTGAAGTACACAGGATGAACCACTTGAAAAATCAGGTTTTTATTCACATATATATCCCTTCCCATCAGTATCCTGCTTTGGATACTGAGAGTAAAGGTTAGACACTCCCAGTACACAAATCTGCCAGCATGCTGCTTAAGAATATAATTGAAAGTACATTACAGGACCATTTGATGTAAAATACCCCTGAAAGAGAAATTTCAGGAAGAATACATTGGGTACAAATTAAATTAACAGGAAGGTATTATGTTAGGCTACGCGGTTTTGGAGTTCATTCCTTCAACAAGAGGTCACAAGTTCCATGCTTCATTTGTGGTAGTGGGTCCAAGATATTTACAATGTGTGAGATGAATTCTATTGTGTCTCTGCTTCATGCTGGAGAACTGTCAACCCCACTTCAAGTGAGTGTTGGCACATGCAGTCTGACTCATGCTAAGAGAGTTGAAAATTATAACCTTTCAGTAGCACATTAGTCTTCATTTCCCAGTTTATTTGTAGCATTTTCAAACTGCAAGGCATTTTTACAGCATACATATATTACTGCAGTTACATAAAAGTCACATCTCATTCTAAAGCAAAGATGGATGATAGATAGGCTGTCATTCCCCATTCCCCCAGAGAAAACAGATTGTAGAGGGTGAATTTAACAGTATAATTTGAGATAGCAATTGAAGTGAGATAAAGAGTAGTTTAGGGAGTATCCGAATTCTAAACGGGAATCAAGAGGCACAGTTTTGTATTCCTAAAATTCACGGTGTAACCTTGAACGTGTTCATTTTTTTATTTTTCTTCTTCCTTTTTGGTAAAGGGAGAATGATATTCAAATTGTTATCTATCTCATGGGAATGTTCTGATGCTGCAGGAGATGAGAGAGAAGACAAGGGAGTCAGCAGAGATGCTCCAGATCTCTGTCTGTTTCCTTCCCTTTACTCTCCCATCAAAATAGCAATTTTCTCTTCAGCGTTCTATGGCTCTTACTCCATGCCTTATGTTACAAAATTTTCTCAGTGACTGTCTGGGTTGCTTTGATAATGTTTTGTAGGGTTTTTTTTTTTGTTTATAGTTTTTTAATTTTTTAACCAATGAGCTTTGTTTTTTGTTTTGTTTTTTTTTTTTTAATTTAAAGGGGAAAAAATAAATACAAGCCACAGTCAGTTTATAAACAGATTGTAGGGGAAAATAAACCCTGCATTTAGCTGATGCAGAAATCCACTGAACTCTCTGATACCAGTGGTAGTACCATAACAAAATTGTCTCAAACTAGTGGGTTTGTCAACAACACAGAGTTGACTGCCCATGCTCAGGGATTCCTTGGTGCTTACCACTTCTGTGCTTGTCTGCCCAGTACCTGCAGCTCATTCTAAGGAAACCCATTTTGCTCCTTCTGGGCTTACCAGGAATACCAGGGAAATGATGCTCCCCAGGCAGCCTTCAACCAATGACTGACAGGAGCTGATAAATAAATACCCCACCTCTGGCCAGAATCAGCTCTCACACCCAGAACCAATCAACTGAAGCCACTGAAGGCTTTTTCCTGTGACACCACAGTAAGTATATAGAGCAGAACATAATCCTATTCCAAAAGGACTTCTGTCCATTTACCCATGTAGTTGTACACTGAAGAGAAGATGGACCAGCCCACTGAGGACTGTTTGGTGTAGGGTCTGTTCCCTGAACAGCAAAGACGGGAGCAAAGACTGAGCAGTAAATGGAGGCCCAGACCAAGTTTGTCCCTCAGGGGACAGTCTCTCAGTTCCTACACGCATAATTAAGATGATATTTTTACCCCAGGTAGAACACCTACATTAGTTTAGGTCTGGGGAATAAGAATGTGGATGGCCCTATGCTGAGTGAAATGTTCCACCCGAGAAAACATTAGGAGTCCTGCTACACTGCCAGAAATCCTTGTCTCTGGTCATCCTAAGGAAATAGGTATGTAGCTATATAACGAGGTAAGGAGGAGTAGGTCTGGAACCCAGAGAATTCACTGGAGCCCCTCTACTTGAGGCTTACATGCCTTCCTCTAACTGCACTTGCGCAACCGTAATAACACAGCGTTGCTGAAACACTAACCAGGGGCTGAGGCCCCTTGGAGATAAAAGCGTGGGTTATTGCCCTGCATTAGCAACCTCCCCACGCTGCCATGCCAGCTGAGAGAGGAGGGATCTAAGATGGATGGAGGCGAGAAGAATGATAAAAATCAATCATGTCTTTGAAAGCGATTGAAATTTGAAACCAAGTCAGTGGGGAGTGTAGCTTGTCTACTAAGTCCTTGTGACTGGCCCCAAACTTGAAGAAATGTAGGACACAACATGAACATGGGGCCTGGGTAGATGCATGAGGTGCAAAGAAAAGACAGCAGCAGAAACCATGAGTCTTATCTCTGACCCTCAACACTTACTCTTTCCTTACTCACCTCCCAACTGCCATCACCTTTACTTGGTTTTCAAGGGCCCTTTTTGTCCTGGAGCTGATGGAAAGTGTCAAGAAACTAATCTACCCCATCCTGGAGCACCCATCCATCAATAGCAAAGGGAACTGGTAGAGAAATAGCAGAACCCCTCCTCCCTCTGGTGAGGTAACGCTGAGTCATGTCTTCTCCACTGTCTCTCAGACTTCTCTGAGGGATTAAACTCCTGTCGCCATAGAGGTAGCCTGTTATTAGCACATCCTTTTTTTGGCTGCCTTTTCTTCCCTGTTTCATTTGCCTACTCTCTATAGTGATTTCTTTGACCCCATTTCAAAGAAACTTGCATCCTTGCCTCAAATTTGTTTTTGAAGGAACACAACTTACAGGAGATGTGTTTTCTGCTAGCCACTTGCAAAAGCAGAGGTATTTACTCTCCTATAAATAAGCAAAGATGTGCTCTTCCCTGAGGCTCAAACCCACTGTTTTTGATCTCCTGTTAGGGGATCAAAAGGAGCCAGGGATTTTCCCTTGAGACCTTCATGTTTTTCTTGCAGGTCTTAATAAGGAGACAGGAGTGTCTATTGAACTTTGAAATTCTTCACTTTAGGTGGAAATAATCTGAGAGTGTATGCATTCAGAAATGAAAAGGTTATGATCTTAACGGGTAATATTTATTCAGCACAAAATATACCAGATCGTCTGTAAAGGGCCTTACATACATCTTTTCATTTTATTTTCACAGTAACTTCATGAAATACTTAGGATTGTTATCTCCACTTTACTGGTGAGAACATGGAGCATAGAGTGTTCTTATAGCTTAGAAGATTCACGTTTGGGCATGGCTGCCTTGAAATTTCATGCAGGTACTTTCTGGTCTGCTGCAGAAACTACCTGCAATAAAATAAAACAGATTTTGTACATTTCCTGGGCTTGGAGCTTGGAGTACATGCTGACTAGTGCAATCTCCAAAAACCATTAAGAAGCCTGAAAAAGAATATCAATTCTCAAGACAAGGAAAATGCCTTAATAAATGCAGTTTGTGCTTACCAGGACTTTAGTTACTGTATACACTGCTAAGCTGTGCAGCAAAGAGTGAAACAGACGTCCAAGTTCACCCAACATGAGTACATTGCCCCAAGTGTGAAAACATAGGGAACTCACAGCAGTGCTCTACCCAAAAAGTTTTCCTTTTAGCTGCAAATAAGCACACCTCAGGAAAATAGAAAGGGATAAACATAAAGTCAGACACCAAAATTATGATTTATTAGAGAAAAAGTTAATTTAAAATTTTTATTTTATTTTTTAAAAGATTTTATTTATTTATTTGGGATAGCACAAGAGGGAGGGAGACAGAGGGAAAGAGTCAGGAAGCACAAGCAGGGGGAGCGGCCGAGAGAGAGGGAGAAGCAGGCTCTCCACTGAGCAGAGAGCCCAATGCAGGGCTCAATCCCAGGACCCTGGGATGATGACCAGAGCCAAAGGCAGAGGCTTAATGGACTGAGCCACCCAGATGGTCCGATTGAGAAATTTTAAAATGACTTCATCAAAAGCAAAAGCAAACAAACCAAAAACAAACAAATAAACACAAAACAAAACAAAACCAATAACCAAAAGAATCCTCACTTTTGCTCTGTGAAATGTCCTGTGAAAAAGAAAAAAAGAAAGCTACAGACTGGGATAAAATATTTGAAAACCACATACCCAACAAAGGATTGCATCTAGAATACATATAGAACACTCAAAACTCAATAATAAAAAAATTGTAAATAATAAACAATTAGAAAATGGGCAGAAGACATGAACAGACATTTCAATGAGGAGGATATACAGATCACAAATAAACACCTGAAAATACTCAACATTGGTCACTAGGAAAATGCTAGTTAAAACCACAATGAGCTATCACTATGCACTTATGAAAATGACTAAAATCAAAAATAGTGATAACACCAACTGCTAGCAAAAATATGGAGATAGTAGATTGCTCTTACATTACTGGTGGGAATGTAAAGTTGTTATATACACTCTGGAAAAGAGTCTGGCAGTTTCTTACAAAACGAATCATGCATTTACCATGTGATCCAGCAATTAATCCTTGGCACTTATCCCAGACTAATGAAAACTTACATTCATGCAAAACCTGCATGCAAATGTCCACAGCAGCTTTATTTGTAATAATCCAAAATTTGGAAGCAATCCAAATGTCTTCTAGCCAGTAAATAGTTAAATAAGCAATGGTACATTTATATGATGGAAAAATACTCAAAAATAAAAAGGATCAAAACATTGATACACATAACAACCTAAGTGGATCTCAATGGAGTTATGCCAAGTGAAAAAAAAAAAAAACAAACTCAAAAGTTTATGTCAGAAAATGGGCAGAAGATATGAACAGACACTTCTCCAAAGAAGAATACAAACGGCTAACAGATACATGAAAAAATGTTCTTCATCACTAGCCATCAGGCAGATTCAAATCAAAACCACATTGAGATACCACCTCATACCAGTTAGAATGGCCAGAATTAACAAGACAGGAAACAACGTGTTGGAGAGGATATGGAGAAAGGGGAACCCTCTTACACTGTTGGTGGGAATGCAAGTTGGTACGGCCACTTGGAAAACAGTGTGGAGATTCCTTAAGAAATTAAAAATAGAGCTTCCCTATGACCCTGAAATTGCACTACTGGGTATTTACCCCAAAGATACAGAGGTAGTGAAAAGAAAGGCCATCCGTACCCCAATGTTCATAGCAGCAAAGGCCACAGTCGCCAAACTGTGGAAAGAACCAAGATGCTCTTCAACAGACAAACGGATAAAGAAGATGTGGTCCATATATACAATGGAGTATTATGCCTCCATCTGAGAGGATGAATACCCAACTTTTTTATCAACATGGACGGGACTGAAAGAGATCATGCTGAGTGAAATAAGTCAAACAGAGAACGTCAGTTATCATATGGTTTTGCTTATTTGTGGAGCACAAGGAGTAGCACAGAGGACATGGGGAGATGGAGAAGAGAAGTGAGTTGGCAAAATTGGACGGGGAGATAAACCATGAGAGACTGTGGACTCTAAGAAACAAACTGAGGGTTTTGAAGGGGTTGGGGGGGATGGGTGAACCTAGTGTTGGTATTAAGGAGGGCATGTATTGCATGGAGCACTGGGTGTGGTGTATAAACAATGAATTCTGGAACACTGAAAAGAAATATATATAAATAAATAAGTAATTTTTTTTAAGTTTATGTGTGGGTCCATTCATATAGCATTCTTGAAATGACAAAATTGTAGAGATTAGTGGTTGCCAGGAATTAGAGAATGGGCAGGAAAAGAAGAGGCTATGGCTATGAAAGGGCAGCATGAGGGTTCCTTGTGATGAAACTGTTCTGTACCTTAAACATAGTCGTAACCTTGCTATTCTACACATATGATAAAGCACATGGAACTAAATATCACACACACACACACAAAACAGTGCATGTCAAACCACTGAAATCTGAACATGGTCAACGGATTGTATCCATGTTAATTTCCTGGTTGTAATGCAGGACATAATTGCACAAGACGTGACCGTCGAGAGAAGCTGGGCAAAGATATATGAAAACTCTGAATATTTCTTACAAGTCCATGTGAATCTATAATTATCTGAAAATAAAAAGTTTTAAAAATTTAAATACAGTGGAAATGGACAATGTAATGTAACAATTTTTGTGTCTGTTTATATATTGACTAAAATGGAGTATTACGTTCACAAAATGATGGGTAGGGAGTTTATTTACATTTTTGATGCCAAGGTTGATCAGTTATTTCTCTTAAGTAAATAAAGAAAAGAAATCCAGTACTGAATTAAAGCAGACTTGGGTCTCAACAAGAATTCTTAGTTTTTCATACCTCACATGTCAACAAAAGAGTGGTGGAAATTTGCTCTAGGTAGTTTCACCATAAGCATCTTCACCAAAAGCATTTTTGCTGCAAATATTTTCTCCACAAAACTAATTGGCCAGGGCAACTAGGTGGCTCAGTAGTTAAGTGTCTGCCTTCGGCTCAGGTTATGATCCCAGGGTCCCAGGATAGAGCCCATCAGGCTCCCTGCTCAGCAGAAAGCCTGCTTCTCCCTCTCCCATTCACCCTGCTTGCATTTCCTCTCTCACTGTCTCTCTTTCTGTCAAATAAATAAAATCTTTTAAAAAAATAGTATTTTGACATAAAAGATAAAATTACAAAAAATAAAAGGACATTAAAAAGACCATAATGAAAAAGAAAAAAAAATGATTAATAAAATTGAAAAGATTTCTTTGTGAAATACCAAATATTTGAATACATTCAAAATGTGTACTGTAGACTCACAGCAATACCACACAAATAACTGATTTCTTTTACAAATTATACTTAAACACTTACCTTCAAAATCTTTCATTCACAGTATTATACCTTTCTTTTTTTTGATTGTTGATTCATTTTCACCTTGGGCATCCCATATTTTTCCTTTTTTTGCTAAAATTTCTTCCTTCCTAAAAAGAAGCATTCATTTCTAATACTAGAATGCATATTTCTTTTTTTTTTTTTAAGATTTTATTTATTTATTTATTTGACAGACAGAGATCACAAGTAGGTAGAGAGGCAGACAGAGAGAGAGGAGGAAGCAGGCTCCCCGCTAAGCAGAGAGCCCGATGCAGGGCTCGATTCCAGGACCCTGGGATCATGACCTGAGCCGAAGGCAGAGGCTTTAACCCACTGAGCCACCCAGGCGCCCCATAGGATGCATATTTCTAACTGCATTTTATATTGTGTTGTGAAAGCTGTTCTTAGCATATCGTCATGTGTCTGTCAATAGCCATTCCAAACTTAAGTGGGAAATGGGGTTCAAAACTCTGTGCCACTGTACAGACCATTACAAGGGCTAAGACTTCCATAATTTAAAAACTGAGGTACTGCATCAAGGGAGAAATGAAACCAAACGTTGAGTTTGATGAAACCAACAAACTGACAGCCAAACTGTCAGACATTTATTTTTTTATCTTTCATGGCAAAAGCGCCTTACAACCAATTAGTTATGCAGTGAAATGTTTGCAACAAAAATGCTTGCAGGAAAGAGGCTTGCGGTTCAAATTCCAGACACGGTGGAAATGCTCCTAACATAGTAGTTAGGAACCCTATGCTCTAAGTCTGATTTTGCCTCTTTCAAAGCCTAAGCCATTTTGACCTTTAGTAATAACACAACACAAACACAATTTCCTTTAAAACTTCAGTATTTGGAATGTCCCTCCTTACTAAATACTTACTCATACTAAGGTATCTTAAAGCAGGTAAGAACAATTTTTTTCCTATTTCTCCTACTTACACACTATGACCCAACCTTTTTTTTTTTCCGAACAAATTCATGGAGGACCTCAGTCATATTCATAAAATTTTAGACATCTGTTCAAATAGCAAAATGTCCCAAGCCAGAAACTCAGAACTTCTCAGACTTCATAACAGACCTCATCCCTTTCATACACTACTGCTAACCTAGTAGCACAGACTCTTCCCAGCAACTCAACCTCCTCAGCCAAAATCAAACTTGAATTTATTCCAAACAATTGTGTCATTAGAACACTTATTAGCTGCATGCGATGATCTAACTACCTTTCAACAAGAGCATAGAGTGATTAAAGCAGAGAAGGAGGCACTTACTGACATAGTTTCAGTTTGTTTTTGTCTTTGACATATCTGGGTAAAAAGTCACAGCTTTAAAAATGCCAGTCTGTGACTTTATCTTGCAATTAACGTTGCTGTGTCCACACTCTTTTTTTAAAGTTTTTACTTAAATTCCAATTAGTTAGCATAGGGTATAATATTAGTTTCAGGTGTACAGTATAGCGATTCAACACTTCCCTACATCGCCCTGTGCTAATCACAGCAAGTGTGCTCCTTAATCCTCAACACCTGTTTCACCCATTCCCCCCCCCCATTCACCTCCCCCCACCAACCCCGCAACCATCCATTTCTTCCCTATAGTTAAGAGTCCTTTTGCTCAATTGTTTTGTTTGTTAAATTCCATGTGTAAGTGAAACCATATGGTATTTGTTTTACTCTGATTTATTTCACTTAGCTTAATATACTCTACCTCCATCCACGTTGTTGCAACTGGCACTATTTTATTCTTTTTATGGCTAATATATTATTTATGGCTAAATGATATTTCATTTTATATATATCTGTATCTATAGATAGATAAATGATAGATATCTCACATCTTTGTCCATTCATCAATTGATGGACACTTGGGCTGTTTCCATAATTTGGTTATTGTAAATAATGCTGTAATAAACACCAGGATGCTTGTATTCCTTTGAATTAGTATTTTTGTATTCTTTGAGTAAATACCTAGGAGAAGAATTGCTGAATCATAGGGCAGATGTATTATTTACTTTTGAGGAACCTCTGTAATGTTTTTTACAATAGCTACACCAGTTTGCATTTCCACCAGGAGTACAAGGGAGTTTCTCTTTCTCCCCATGCTCTCCGACACCTGTTGTTTCTTGTGTTGTGGATTTTAGCCGTTCTGACGGGTGTGAGGTGATATCTCATTGAAGTTTTGATTTGCACTTCCCTGATGATGAATGATGTTGAGCATCTTTTTGTCCGTCATCTGTATGTCTTCTTTGGGAAAACATCTATTCAGGTCTTCTGTCCATTTTTAATTGGGTTATTCATTTTTTGAATGTTGAGTTTTATAAGTTCTTTATATTTTTTGGATACTTTATCAGATAGGGCATTTGCAAATATCTTCTTCCATTCCACAGTTTACATTTTAGTTTTGTTAATTGTTTCCTTCATGGTGCAGAAGCTTTCTTATTTTTTTTTATTTTTTTTAAAGATTTTATTTGTTTATTTGACAGACAGAGATCACAAGTAGGCAGAGAGGCAGGCAGAGAGAGAGAGAGAGAGGGAAGCAGGCTCCCCGCCAAGCAGAGAGCCCGACGTGGGACTCGATCTCAGGACCCTGAGATCATGACCTGAGCCGAAGGCAGCAGCTTAACCCACTGAGCCACCCAGGCGCCCCCAGAAGCTTTTTTATATTGATGTTCCTGTAGTTCATTTTGCTTTTATTTCCCTTGCCTCAGGAGACCTATCTAGAAAAACAGTTGCTACAGATATGTCAGAGAAATTACCGCCTGTGCTTTCCTCAAGGACTTTTATGGTTTTAGGTGCTATGTTCATGTTCTAATACATATCTAACTGATACTACTTTTTCCTCTTCAATGTTGAATGTTGAATCATCTTGTTGCAATGTCAGGGAGATACCTTACAAGGTGGGGGACCCTACCTCCAATACATCTTGCTTGTGATTTTAAATCAGGTAGATTTCAAAGAAATTTTGGAAGAAGAGATGGCCATCTCTAGCAAATATAGGCAATAAATAGAGAATATAGTAAAAATCTCTTTGGATAATTGTTCCAAGAGAATATCTGTATTAAAATAATTTGTAGCAAATATTCTTTAAGAGGTAGCAAGCTTTGAACTTGGGCAAATACCATTTGAAACTTATAAGTAAGCGGTGATAGAAAGTGATCATTAAATTCTGAAGATAACAATCAAATTGAGATTGTGTAGGATTGTATAAAATAGGCAACATTTTAAAGCTACCATCTAAAATAGGCAACATTTTAAAGCTACCATCATAAAGGAAATCAAACTTTTAAGTCATACTGTGGTGTTTGATGGTCTAAAACACAACAGTAACAACAAAACTTTCTTGGTGCATTGGCCAAGAATGGGTCTAAAATTTTGAAGGAGCTAATACAAAGAAAGAGCAAAGAAATAACTACCCAGGTGTTTCCATGTCACCAAGCACCCCAGGTAAGTCAAGCCTTAATGGGATTGTAACTTCCCCAGTACAGAATTCTGGGGTTCTCAGCACTGGGACTTTATGGGGTAAAGGGCAGACAAGGTCAAGTTACTAGCAGAAATATTTATGTGTATATATTTCTAATCATTCTTGTCTAATCTTCTCAACACTGAAACCATTACTCTCTCACCCCCGCCATGTCAAAAATAACAACTCAGAAACAAATAAAAACAGGACATTGACTGAAGAAGTAAAAGCAAAAAATTCCCTGGCTTTATTTCTTTAAAAAAAAATTAAGTGAAGTTGACACATAATGTTACATTAGTTTCAGGTATGCAAAATAGTGATTCAACATCTTTCTATGTTATGCTATGCTCACTACAAGTGAACCTACCCTCTGTCATCGTATGCTATTACAATACCATTGACTATATTCCCTAGGCTGTGACTTTTATTCCCGTAACTTATTCATTCCATATTGGTTGCAAAGCCTGTCTCTCCCAAACCACTTTGTCCACCTTCCCCTTTCCACTGGCAACCATTGATTTTTTTTCTCTGTATTTATAGGTCTGACATTACTTTTTGTTCATTTATTTATTCATTTGGGGGTTTTTTAGGTTCCACATAAGACTAATATCATATGTTTTTGTCTTTTTGGTCTTTATTTCACTTAGCATCTTAATCTTTTTTATGACCATGTAATATTCCTTTGTAGATATACCACATCTTCTTTATCCATTTGTCTATTGATGAATACCTGGATTACTTCCATATCTTGGCTATTGTAAATAATGCTGGAACAAATACAGAGATGCATATATCTTTTCAAATTAGTGTTTTCATTTTCTTTGGGTAATTACCTATTTGTGCAATTATTGGATCATATAGTATATCTACTTTTAATTTTTTAAGGAATTTCTATACTGTTTTCCACAGCTACACCAAGTTACATTCCCTTTTACAGTGCACAACAGTTCCTTTTTCTCCAAACCCTCACCAACACTTGTTATTTCCTATCTTTTTTATTTTAACCATTCTGACAGGTATCAGGTGATATCTCATTGTGGTTTTGATTTGCATTGGATTTGCACGATTAGTGATGTTCAGCATGTTTTCATGTGTCTGTTGGCCATTGGCATGTCTTCTTTAGAAAAATGACTGTTTGGGTGCTCTGCCCATTTTAAATATTATATTGTGGTTTGTTAATTTTGGGGGGGTATTTGTTTTTTTTGTTTCATTTTGTTTTGGTATTAAGTTGTGTAAGGTTTTTGTATATTTTAGTTGTCCTGGCTTTGTTTCTTTCTCTGCAGTCCCCACTACTGTGGGGGTTGTGCAGAAATGCCAACAGCTAAACACAATCACACACTCAAGAGGGGCCAGATTCATGGTGGTGTCTCTAATATATTTCCCTTTTGCAATCCTCTAAACCTTAGGAAAGTCTTCTTCTGACTGCCCCAGCTGTGTCTCACAGGTACTGTGAGAAAAAAGGGAAGAGTCAATTGTCCATGGTGGGCTGGAATTCTAAAGAGAAGTTGGATATCAGTAGGAATTAGACATGATCCTAAGAGGAACATAAATGTTGGGGAAGAGTTGGGGTCATATGCTCCTGCCACCCCATCCCACTTAAAATATTTATCATCTGATCTTTACAGAAATATTTTGGGGTACCTGGCTGGCTCAGTCAGTAGAGTATGCAACTCTAGATCTTGGGGTATGAGTTTGAGCCCCACATTGCATGCAGAGATTGCTTAAAAATAAAAGCTTTAAACAAAATAATTTTGTTGCCCCCTGATATAAATAGTAAAAACAAAAAAATAAAAAGAATGCAAATAAATGCATACAAAGTATTCTTTGTACCATATTTTTAAAAGCTTTTTTCGTATACATAACCCTATTGATCTATCAATATATTCTCTTTGGTTTTCCCACAATAACCCTGAATGTGGAAAAAAATGTGTTTTTTAAAAATATCCAAATAAGAATAGGGCTTTAGAACAATGTGTGATGATAATTTAATTTACTATCATTTTCACGCATTCCATTTGCTAGGAAGAGCAAATGCTAATCATGTTATTAGTTCTTGAACCTCTCAGGTCTGGGGTAAAACTAACTGCAGGTAATTTAACTAGCAATTCTCCCCCTGCTGGCTAGGGATGTGGCAGTGAGAGTTGGAACTGGGACCTTCACACACTGGTGGCTGCTGGCCATCTTGTCATCCCCAGCCTTCAAGAAAAGACACATGTAGCAGCTACTTCAGATGGAAATCATCCACAGGAAGAGTTACAGCTTCCTACCAAATATCTTCAATGTCTTGGGCATCAAGAGTTTTTTCTTGAGATGGTTTGAAATTTTTCTTCTTTGAGCTTTTTCATATTTTTCAAATCTTCTAAGATAAATATGTATTACCTTTGTAAGCAGAAAAAAGGCTATTTAAAAATAAATTATACAGTATCCCATTGTATTCATGTGCACTATTTAGATTATACATATATGTCTTCTCAAGGAATAGCCATTGAAAAGGGACTATGTTGTCATGCATGTTGTTCTATGGCCACCGAGGTATGTAGGGTCTACTCCAACACAGTTGGCCCACAATGCACCTATAAGATCTAATACAAGATCTCCCAAACTTTGTTGTGTTTTTTAAAAACAGTTTATTTTTAGAGTAACTTTATATTCCCAAAAAAATTTTCAGAAGATAATGCAAAGTTCTCATATATCCACCCTACATATAGTTTCCTCTACTAACCTCTTACCTTAGGATGGTTACCTTTGTTACAATTAATAAACCAACATTGATACTTTATTAATTAAAGTCAAAGCATTTCAGACTTTCTCAGTTGTGTGGGTTTTTTTTAAAGATTTTTATTTATTTGTTTATTTGACAGAGATCACAAGCAGGCAGAGAGGCAGGCGGAGAGGTGGGGGGGGAAGCAGGCTTCCCACCAAGCAGAGAGCCCAGTGTGGGGCTCCATCCTAGGACCCTGGGATCATGACCTGAGCTGAAGGCAGAGGCTTTAACCCATTGAGCCACTCAGGCACCCCTCTCAGTTTTACCATATGTTCTTTTCCTATTCCAGGATCTCGTCCAGGATACCACATTACATTCAGTCATTATATCTTCTTAGGCTCCTCCTGGCTGTGAGAGTTTCTCAGACTTCCCCTGTTTTGATGACCTTGATAGTCTTGAGTACTAGTCAAGTATATTACAGGATGTCCCCCCATTGAGATTTGTCTGATGCTTTTCTTATGATTCACCTAGGATTATGAATTTTTTTTGGAGTAGGATCAAAGGGGTAAAGTAGCATTTTTCATCACATCATATCAAAGGTATATGCTATTAACATAATATATAATTACTGATGTTGACCTTGATCAATTGGCTAAGTAGTATTTGGCAGTTTTCTCCATTGTACAGTTATTTTCTTATCCCTCTCACTTCCCATACAGTACTCTCTGGAAGAAATTCACTGTGCGCAGCCCACAGTTAAGGAATGGGGTGTTTTGCTTCACTTCACTGAGGGTGGGATATCTCCAGAAATTATTTGGAATCCTTCTGCATAGGAGAGTCGTCTCTTCTGCCCCATTAATGTATTCATTTACTCATATCCATATGAACTCAAGGATATTTATCTCATATTTGAGGCTCTATGAAAATGTACTTTCACAGAGTTATAAAATAGTGTTCCAGAGGAACATAGGCCCTGCCCGTGCTGCTCAAACAATTGATTCTATTTATTGGAACAATCTATTTCCAGGTCCAGCTCTGTCCCTCTGGGGATGGTGCTCCACTACAGAAAATAGAAAGGTTTGAAAGTGAAATGCTGAGCCCAGCCTTTCCCATTCCAGCCACAACTGACTTGTGGCTTCTGCCTGCATCATTCATTTAAACAGTACTTGCAAAATGATTAATCAATGAAAGAGTGAGGCCCTACATCTTTCAAGAGGGAGGTCTGAGTGTCAGAGAATGCAGTAAATGACATTTTCCCTAGGATGCATGGTGGTTCAGACAGAAGCCTTGACTCTCCATAGAATTCTTTCTCTTTTATTTTCCCATATGTAGCCATTAGATTATTGCCTCTCCCAGCAAAGAAAGAGATAGCATACTTTTGCCCCTGTAATTGAACCTTGATGCTGAACTAAGAATCTCACATCTATCATATGAATATTCATAGAAGCACTTTTAGGTCTTTAGTTCATTACCAAAAGACAGGGATCTCTTGAGCTCAGAGGATGTCTTTCCCAGAGAAACAAAGCATTCCTCTAAGAGAGGGTCAGGACTATGGGCAGAAACAGCACTAGTACCACTAGTACCCACATACGACAAATGATAAATAAATATGTGATGAATGAATGAATGAACTCAGGGAAGGAAATCAGGAGACCAGTCTCCCTGGCCTCTAACTGGCTATATGTCCTTGAGAAATCATATTCTTGCTCTGGGTCTCAGTTTTTCTTGGCCTGGGATCAGGAAAGGCTATTCATTCCAACTGTTAAAAAGCAAAAGTATTCAAAATACTTTGTACGGGAAGTTCTTGGGCTTAAAAATATGTTCCAGGAACCCTATTGAGAAAATGCCTTTGCTGGGTGGAAGTAGCTAGATTGATTACAATTGTGTGACAGTCACAAAAAGTGTTTAAGCCAGCCACTTCCAGCACTTCAACAATTGCTCCTGAGATGAAAAGGGGAGTGAGAATAAATAGTATACCTAATCTTCATAGCTATTTCTCTAAATCAAGCTGGACTTCAAAAAAAATGAAAATTAAACAGTTTGTGCTTTTTTCATTCTCTCCCTTCTTTGTGTGTTAGGTTTAATATTTTTTTAAATCTTTTAAAATAACCTGTTATTGGGGCGCCTGGGTGGCTCAGTGGGTTAAGCCGCTGCCTTCGGCTCAGGTCATGATCTCGGAGTCCTGGGATCGAGTCCCACATCGGGCTCTCTGCTCAGCAGAGAGCCTGCTTCTCTCTCTCTCTCTCTGCCTGCCTCTCCATCTACTTGTGATTTCTCTATGTCAAATAAATAAATAAAATCTTAAAAAAAAAAATAAAAAAAAAAATAAAATAACCTGTTATTGCAGAAACAGAACATATGATAAAAATGCAAACAAATAAGACTTAAAAAATAAAAACATCACATTCTTATTATGCAGAGATTTATACTGTGAACACCTAGTACGCATCATTCTGGGTCACTTTCTACGTATGTATGTACATATGTGTGTGGGTTTAACTGAAATGAGATCATATACTTTTTTATGATCTATTTTTCAATCAAAAACCTCTACATTATTTCTACTAATATCCACACAATATTCATATTTTCCCAACTGACCCCAAACTCTCCTCTAGCTGGCTTGTTCAAACTAATATCAAACCCAGGAGAGTGGTCACATTGCATCTTTTAACTTTTTCCTTCAGTATCTTTTAACCTAGTTCGCTGCCCTCCTCCTCCTCTGAATTTGGATTTGTTGTTCCCTTGCAGTGTTTTTTAGCTGTTCTCATATAATGGAAATTCAGTGTAAAGAAATCGCATCACATGAGAAGACAAAGTATCTTCGCACACCATTGGAATGCTCAGCCTGACCCCTGGATTAGCATGATGATGGTCTCCTGTCACATTGGACTGGAAAGTATTCCACTTGCCTCTGAGCATGTGACTCTGTGCTGTTGTCCTAGCATTATAGGGACATTCAATCATCCTTCAACCATCCACCTAATGATTTTTAACATGTCAATCATGACTGGGTCAATACTTTCATTATGGTTTCCAAAATGACATTTCCTTATTCCTTTCCTTTTTTGCACAACGTCCATTTCCCTTTGAGCATGACAATTGTCCCAGGCACTTGTGGATTTTCAGGGTGCCACACCAATGGTCCCTACACCCTTCCTGCCATGAGGACCATACATAAAGGTGCAAGTGTCTACGTTTGTATCATACCGTTTAGCATGGAGAAGGTTAACCCTGGTCACATCCTCATGAAAAAGTGCCTGATACTTCTCTGTTTTATAACAACACTACTTGAAATGACACCCATGTAAGGGAAGCTGGGATGGGTCATCAACTTCCTACATGGGATCATGAATTAGATATTGAAAATAGGCATACTCTAAAGTGCTTTGCTTTTGCATAGGAAATATTTAAAATCTGGGGGGGGGGGGGTTCCCTTATGGAGTTTGCCCTCTTCCTCTCCCTCTCCCTTATCATTGACCCATCAGGCTCCTCTGTAACCTCTAACAGAAAGGGGCCAACCTTATCCAAGTCAAGTTTACTTGCCCCCATCTGTTGTCCTGTATGGCCCCCATCACCCCACTACACATGACTGTTGGGACAATAGGTTCCTGAAATTCTTGAGCTTTGGATGCTGGAAGGGAAAGAACACAGTTTAATTGAGTTCATCTTGACGCCAGGCATTCCGCTAGGAACATATCTTAGGTGAGGCACCTATAACAGAATACCGCTGTCTGGGTATCTCATAAATGTTAATTTACTTCTCAGTTCTGGAAGCTAGAAGTCTGTGAGCAGGATGCCAGCATGGTCAGGTTCTGGTGAAGACCCTCTTCCAAGCTGCAGGCTGCTGACTTCTCTCTGTGCCCTCACATGGCAGAAGGAGTAAGGAGCTCTTTCGGGCCTCTCCTCTAGGCATGGATGCCATTCATGAGGGCTCTGTCTTCATGATCTAATCACCTCCCAAAGGCCCCACCTCTTCCTACCACCACACTGGGGATTAAGTTTCAACATATGAATTCTGGGGGAACACACACACTCATTATATGGTAGAACATACCAATTTTATGGATAATACCAATTTTATGGATAAAGGAACTGAGGATAGAGTTATTTAGATTTCTGACCTATGTTTCAGACTTAGAGTTGTGTATCTGACCACATCACCCTTACTTCATCATCGCTAATAGAATCTACCACCCATTCTATAGGCTAAAAATGGCACAGCTAGGGCATGGGCATGTGACCTATCCAGGCCAGTGATATTTAAGAAGTGTTCAAGGGGCTTCTGCAGTCAGTTTCCTGGGCTCATAGAAAGAAGTTCCTGAGAAGAATCTGCCCCTCTCCACTATTTTTCTTTTCAGCCATAATCATGAGAGACTGTAACACCTGGAGCTATGGCGGCCATCTTGCTCCCATTAGAGAATATGTCTGAGGAGAAGCAGGCACACTGATGGTGGCAGAGCAGAAAGAAGGACAGAACTGAGTACCTCATGGAATCAAGCTGCCTTACTAGCCTTGGAATTGCCCTGGATCCCAACTCCCTCTTACAGGGGATCATAAATATCATCTAAATAGCCGACTAATACACCTAAGAAAGCCAGGAGTGAGGGTTTGAACCCCACCCTGTCTCCTATGAAGATAGAAATTTCAACTCCCTGGTTCTCCTGGTTTGTTTCTAGGCCCTCAAATTCACTGGAGCCTCAGAGACTGGTTCCACGCTAAGTTCCACCCAGCTGCCTGCAAATATGTGGCGTGACATTCAGCTCTCTACGTCACTTTGCTCTCTTCCTGAACTAGGACTTATTTTCCAATGATTTGGTCTGTGACCTGCTGCCAACATTGGCCTCAAGTCTATCCCTCCACTGAGGTTTGAACATGCCCTTAGGATGTGGCTCTGGGAAAGGCGTCTCATGCACTAAACCTCTTCATAACTGCAAGGGCCAACAGAGGAGCTTCGTTGCTGCCTGGTAACCCCAGCCAAATAAATGCTGGGCAAATGCTTTCAGTCTTCAGAATTCATTGGCCTCGCAGCTGTGCTTTCTGCTTACAGATTTGTTATCTATTCTCTATGACATATGTACATATATATATACAATATATAATCTATAGTCAGATATTTTTATGTCACTATATGTGTAATTATATACTATATATGTATAATTATATATAATTATACTATATATATATATATATATGAATGTTCCTACCCTTTGCAATATTGCTTTTTGGCAAGTAAGTGCATACTACTTTCCCACATCAAAACTCACCTTTCACAAAGGCCATGTAATGTACTTTTATACTAAGGTTAAAGTGGCAGATAAAAGCTTAAATCTAGGGGCACCTGTGTGGCTCAGTTGGTTAAAAGACTGTCTTCGGCACAGGTCATGATCCTGGAGTCCTGGGATCAAGTCCCACATTGGGTTCCCTGCCCGGCAGGGAGTCTGCTTCTCCCACTGACCTCTCTCCTCTCATGCGCGCTCTCTCTCTCTCTCAAATAAATAAATAAAATCTTAAAAAAAAAAAAAGCAAGCTTGGGATGCCTGGGTGGCTCAGTTGGTTAAGCGGCTGCCTATGGCTCAGGTCATGATCCCAGTGTCCTGGGGTGGAGTCCCATATCAGGCTCCTGGCTCAGCAGGGAGCCTGCTTCTCCCTCTGCCTCTGCCTGCCACTCTGTCTGCCTGTGCCTGCTCTCTCACTCTCTCTCTCTCTCTCTGACAAATAAATAAATAAAATCTTTAATTTAAAAAAAAAAAAAAAAAAAAGCTTAAATCTACTCCCTTAGCAGAATTGTACTTTAAGGATTTTCACTGCCTTAACCCAAAGGAAAAATTCATATAGGAACTATAGCTACTGACGCCACCTGGTGGAAAGGAATTTTTAGTTCTGAGGCTCCTTTCCTGTGCCCCCTACATCCCTCCCACAGATAGGGTTGTGACTGGCATGGCAGTCCACAAGCTTAGGCAAAACATTAATAGTGAGCCAAGAGCAGAACTCCACAGTGTTGCCTGATCCAGGAGCACTCAAAGGCTGGAGTTTGTTTCTGTTTTTATTTAGTATCTGGAATTGCAAATGCCTTCTGACCCTGTTTGGTTGGAGGCTGGAGGGAGGCGGAGTAATACATTCTATGGTCCTGTTAATTACCACCATTGTTCCTTGCCTTTGTTGGAACATGTAGTTAGAATACTATAGGCAGATGTGCACTTCTTTTTTTTTTTTATGTTCAGTTAGCCACTGTATAATACATTAGTTTTTGATGTACTGTTCAACAATTCATTAGTTATGTATGACACCCAATGCTCATCACAACACATGCCCTCCTTAATATCAACGCCCCTCCCCTCTGAAACCCTTGGTTTGTTTTCTGTGGTCCACAGTCTTTCTTGGTTCATCTCCCTCCTTGATTTCTCCCCCTTCAGATTTCCCTCCCTTCCCCTATGGTGCTCCGTGCTATTGCCTATGTTTCACATATGCGTGAATCCATACGATAATTGTCTTTCTCTGCTTGACTTACTTCACTCAGCATAATCCCCTCCTGTTTCATCCATGGCGATGCAAATGGAGGGCATTCATCCTTTCTGATGGCTGAGTAACATTCCATTGTCTGTGTCCACTACATATCCATTTCTTAATATGGAAGGATCTCCACTCTGGGTCACAGGATTCCCAGCCCACTTGTCAGCAGGAAAGGGTCAGCAAGGCAGCGCTCATTCAAATGTTGGGAGTCAGAGAAGCTTGTGTCCAGGACCCTGCCATCTACCCCTTTTTGCCCCTTTCCTCTCAATTAGAAGCCTATCTTTCCAAGGCTCTTGCACCGTTTTTCTCCCCAGTAGTCCTTGTTAGAACATCCTCTCAGTTAAATCTTGGAAAAATGTTAAGATAGGAAAAGATAGGATAAGCTCACCCTAGGAACAAAGCCTTAGGGTGAAATCCCAGAAGGCTGACACAGAGATGATGGGATCAGGGCTGTCCAGCTGCTCCTCAAAGTGTCTCTCCAGCCCACTTGGACACAATGATATTAACATTCCAAATAATGCTGTTATGGGCTGAATGTTTGTGTTCTCCTCCACCCACCGAAAATTCATAGGGTAAATCCTAACCCATGTGATGGTGTCAGGAGGTTTGGTCTTTGGGGGGTGATTAGGTCAAAAGAGCGGAGCCTCCATGATGGGATTAGAGTCCAAATAAGAAGAGGAAGAAATTCGCTCGCTTTCCCTCTCTGCTCTCTGCCAGAAGAGAATACAACAAGTCAGCCATCTGCAAACCAGATGGTCCTCACTGGGACCCAACCATGCTGGCACCATGATCTTGGACTTCCATCCACCAGAACCATAAATTTCTGTGTTTATAAGCCACTCGGACTATGGTACTTTTATATACAACCCAAACAGACTCAGGCAAAGGCCATATAGCTACCAGCAGCTGCAACATCACCATCGTCAACATCATTGTCATCACCATGATGGTGATGGCGAGGACTACAGGGAGACCAGGGAGGCACTCAATATCCAAGTCATCTTGCACTCTCACTCAGTCCCAGCTCAGATTACTTCATAGTGAATATTTAGGTTGCAGATTCAATTTAAGGCCTTTAGATGTTAGTAGTTTAGTGAATGAAAAGAGGAAATCGAATCACAGAAATATGACCAATAGACATTCTGACCAAGCTACACAGTTAATGAATGGTAAAGCTTGCATTTGAATAGTTGACAATAGAGAGGTCCCCTAAGTTTTTTTGTCACCACCCCAGGTTTATTGAGCTACAATTGACAAATTCAAAATTGTATATATTTAAGATGTAATGTGATGATTTGACATGCCTATGCATTGTGAAGTGATTGCCACAATCAAGCCAAGGAGATGTTGGGACACAGGGAGACTAAGGATATATACTCTATCCATTACTGAGTACAAATGCATCTCTGCAAAAACGCAATGAGTTATTTTTAATAGGAAGTTTGTGGGAGGAAGCAATGATTAAGAGTGGTAAGTTAATCAATAAGGTTTTGCCAGTGCCTAATGGTATGACCACAAACAAGTCAATCAGCATTTGTGGACCAGTAAGGAAACTGCCAACTCACATCTTTCCAAGAGAAGTAACCAATAAAGGGATTAAGGAATATGGGTGCAGGATAATAAGAAAGCATGTGAGGTTATGGATATCAGTAAAGCTTCTGCCCCGTCTGTCAGTTTTCTAATGCCACCTACTTTCAACCTATGCTGGCCAAGCCAACATGTCTGTTGGTGAAATTCAGCCACAGGTTGGGTTGCAGATCCATGAAGTGAGTGCAATTTCCAGGGTGCATCGTCGATGGCCAGAAGCGAATCTGTAACTTGGAGTAACTGAAGGCATTAACTCAACATTTTACAGTAACAGCTAACAGAGCTGCCAAGCTCTCTGGCTGAGCCAAGTCATCTGTGAAATGTGGACACAGTTCAATTTAAATAATAGAACAGGAGCAGCCTGGATTTGTGATTCTGCGTGACTCCCTGCTTCATTCAAATTGGACCCACTACACCGCCTGATTTCTCAGCGGGCGGTTTAGCCTCTAGGAGACATTCCACAACCAGCAATAAATCTCATTTCCTCTCAGACTGAAGAAGACAGCAAAAGCCAGATGGCCTTCCAAGGTTGTTCATGATGCTGGATGATCCAAGATGGATGCGGCCGACTTTTGGACTTCTTCTCCTGCACCACAAGGTGGGGCTGAAACACAGGAAATGCTTCTTAAGCGGGCAGGTGTCGCCAACTTCCAGAAGGCGAAGATTATTTATCTCCAATAGCTGAATAAGAAAGGAAACCACCGGCCTCACCTGGGCCCTGCGAGGAAGACCTCCGTGCACAGCGAATTCCTACTTCTTCCTAGCAAACCCACAGATGCCTGAGTTCCAGGAGCTCGAGGCTGCTGGTAAATGAGGCCTGAAAATTCAAAGGAGCTTAAAGAGCAATTAAGCCACACTTCGATTTTGGTAATGAACCCAGCACTAAGCAATGGGCTAGTTGATTAATATAATTGAGCTCAGAGCTAAAAAAGTCATCAAATCTATGTTGTAGATTCCACACCTGTTAAGGGCTGTGTGTGTTTGCAGGTGAGCTAAGCAGTGAAGGAAACCCTAGGAAGATCCTGCAGGAAACTGTAAATGGCTAGTCTCCTCCACAAAAGCCAGGGATCAAAGAGAAAGAAAAGAGGACAGCCTTCCCCACAGTCCTCCTAGAACAGCGTTGTCCACTTGTGGCTGTTGGGTACTTCCTGAAGAGAGATGGGCTTAAGTTTAAAATACCCTAAGTTTAAAATTCACACTGAATTTCAAAAAAAAAAAAAATTGATCCCATTAATCACGTTATATATTGACTATATGTTGAAATGACAATATTTTGGATCTACTGAGTAAAATAAAATATTAAAATCAATTTCCCGTTTCTTTCTTTTATTTGGTTCCTAGAAATTTTTTAACTATATATGTGGCTCACGTTGTTTTTCTATTGGACATTGCATCTTGGGATCTAGGTACTGGGATAGCCATACCACCTTTAAAGTATTGAAATACTTTGGGGGCACCTGGGTGACTCACTTGATTGAGTGTCCAACTCTTGATTTTGGCTCAGATCATGATCTCAAGGTCATGACATAGAGCCTGGCCCCAGGCTCCACACTGAGCATAGAGCCTGATTATGATTCTCCCTCTCCCTCACCCCCAACCCCCGCTAGCAGGTGTCTGTCCACGCATTCTCTCACTTTCTCTAAAAAAAAATAAATAAAATAAAGTAGAGTAAAGTAGAGATAAAATAAAATATTGAGATACTTCCATACTGGATGGATGAGAACCCTGGCCTAGTCCCTAAGTCCTTCCTATGTCCCGCTACTCTGGCCTCTCAGTCTCTCGGCCCTGAGTTGCCCACCACTCCATCCGCTTAAAATTCTTCCATGGAATGTAAAATGAAAAAGTGGGCATTTCTTATAACAGAAAAAATGCATTTCTACCTCACAACCTAGCTACTCTTCTTCTAGGTATTTCTCTCAAGAGAAATAAAAACATATACCCACAAAAAGACTTGTACAAGAATATCCATAGGAGCTTTATGCATAATAACCAAAAACAACCTAAATATCACCAAACTGTGGTACACTCATACTACTAAGTACGACTCAGCATTTTTAAAAAAAAAAAAAAAAGAACTATTTTTTTTTAAGAACTATTAAAAACACAATATGGATCAAAGTTACCAGATTTAGCAAATAAAAATACAAATACTGCATGGGATATACCTTTACTAAAAATTATTTGCTGTTTATCTGAAATTCAACTTTAGCTGGTCATCCTATCCTTTATCTGGCAAACTTAACGGGGCTTAATCCTAAAAACATAATGGATAATGTTAAGTAAATGAAGTCAGATGTAAAGAGCAGATCTAAATGATTCTTTTTCTATGAAGTTCGTCAATAGGCAAAATTAATATTTGCTGGTCGAAATTAGAACAGTGGTTGTCACTGAGAGGTAGAAATTAAATGGAGTAGATCCTCAAGGAAATTTCTAGGGTACTAGGAATGTTGATTGGGCTACATTTAGCAGAAGTCATCACTTTGGACACTTCGTCTTACCTTAATTTAAACAACAACAATCTTCCACGGATTCTCAATACCCAAACTCGTAATAATGGCTTACAAGGTCCTTCATTCTCTTGCCATTATTTAATCATTATCCTTCCATTATCTTTAATGAATCCTACAGGTTAAATGTGTTAAAACTTTTACTCATTTCACCCTCTGCTTTGGCTCTGTCTCCTAGAAGCTCAAGACTTGCTAAGAGACATAGACCATTCTTCTCTGGTAAATTATACCTTGCAATCTACCTCCACGATATCATTGTCCCATTGCATTATTGCTACTGTCTACACCACACTAAACTGCAAATTCCTGGAGGGCCAGGACCTTTCCTTTGTATTCATGCAGCACAAGATAAGGCACTTAGTATCAACCATAACCAGAGGAACAAATCATCCAGTCTAATCTCTGTCCTTAATTCCCTACACTTATTGTATTTTTTCCAAATACAATATTAAACACATGTGCATGTAAAAAATATTCAAATGGTCAGAAGTGAATGAATGAAGGGCACAGTTTCCCTAACCAGAAGCAACCACTATGTTTTATTCTAACTCATTCCATAAATGTTCTATTCATAAGCAAGTGTGTACCATTTCTGCATATATGTACATATTTATATATCCCTCCTGTTTATATAAGTGGGAGATACTTTGTCACTTATTTCCCATTTGGTACTCCCATTCCCTATGTATTTTTTGTCCTATTCTTTGCCCCCCAAGAGGTGGACCCTGTATACCTCATTACCCAGCCTCCTTGGTTGGCTGGTTTCCAGTTGGGTTTACCCAGTGAGAGACAATGGAAAGGGTTTGGAGGATAGGAGAGTGAAGTTTGGGTATCTCTTCTTGCTGCTTTAGCCCCTAATCCGGGTGGTAACAGCACCCTTCCACACCACAGCTCCTGCATACAGCCCCTACCCCAGGCTCCAGCACCTTCAGCCCTTTCAGCTCTAGGGATATGCTCTAGACTAGGTTTCTTGGAGACACACTGAGACGGAGAGGTGAATGCAGATGGCTTATTGAGGAGTGCTCTTTGGATACACACCTATAAGGAAAGGAGGAAAGCTGGACTGACCAGAAGGAGAAGCTAACATGAAATGCATTTGAATGAGAACTCAGATGATACTACAAAGAGCTCTGGAGTTGGGATGTTCCTTCAGAATTGTCCCAAATTGCAAAGACGGGGCTGGGCTTTTGCATCCCTATGTCAGATAGTCATTGACCATAGCTGCTCCCAAGGGGGAATATAACCTGAATGAAGTTGTCCCCTATAGAGGCTGAGGGCAACCAAACGAAGGGTCATTTGTGAGTCAACGAGGGTTGGTATTTTCCGCCCCTGTGAATGGGTGCCTCAGCTCTGAAAAGGAGACCTGGATGGAGACCCTTAGGTTCTGCTATAGGATCATAGCGCCTTCCCACTGGTACTGGTACAACGGCTAATGCCTCCACCCACACTTCTGTACATCACCCACTCATTTGTCCCATCAGGGGCAAAGTCTATCTCCTGATGGGATCCTGACTAACATATACAACACAACACACACACACACACACACACACACACACTCATACTTAATGTGTAGTGAAACACATTACATCTCAGTCAATACAATACAACATTGTACAATACAACATTGTGTATTTTTTTGTTTTTTTAAGATTTTATTTATTTATTTGACAGAGAAAGAGAGCACAAGTAAGGGAAGCGGCAGGCAGAGGGTGGGGGGGAAACAGGCTCCCTGCTGAGCAGCGAACCCAATGCAGGGCTCGATCCCAGAACCCTGAGATCATGACCTGAGCTGAAGGCAGACACTTAACAGACTGAGCCACTTAGGCACCCCAAGTTATTGTCTTTAATGGCTGCAGAACAACTCACCGTATTAATATAATATAATGTAGTTACTGAGTTCCTTTCTTAGACACTGAGGTGGTTCCTGGCTTTGTTCTTACAGATAATACTTCAATGAACATTTGTGTACATCTTTGTACACTTCTATAAGATGAAGATACATTTTAATTGTGAAATTGCTGGGTCAAAGACATGCACATTTTTGATGAATGCTATCAAATTACCTGTGAACACCATGGTGAGTATGTGAGAGAGGCTATCTCCACACTTGCTGACTGGGTGCATGTTCCCTACTTTCAAAGCAGCCTGTTTGGTTCAAGATCTCCCCAGCATGAAGAGTCCTCTCACCTGTCTCTTCTGCCTTCCCCCAGCCCACCCCACCCCACCACACCCCACCACACGCACACACACAGGCATGCACACATCTCTTTGTATACAAACTTATTGCTGGACTGGAGGAAGACCTCTCAGACTGTGTGTGGCTTCACTCCCTTATTTCCCTCACGGTCTTTCTGACTTTCCTTCACGTAGATGGTCTCATGATACTTGCCTCTCAGGGCTACAGTGGCAAGTGTGACAAGTGGAGGATTGCAGATTTTCTATCCGTCTTCTCTCCCTCCTGAGTTCAGGATGTCCTTAATAATTCCAATAAGTGTCGAGAACCAGAAAAATAGAGGTTAACCTAGAAAAATGAATCCTGTCATAGATGAATGCACTTTGCTGTGTAATCAGTAATCAGACCAGAGTCTTCCACTCTGCAGACATCCAGACACTCAGTATGTGTTTGCTGCTGAAAGATACTAGTAATCTCACCTTGACACCTCTTTAAAGCCATTACAACATCTCAAAGGAGGACCGATCAGATTTCAGACTAAATTCAGCTTCATCAATTCTGCCCCGTCAGCTCCAAATTCTCCCTCGAATGCCCTCCCACCCAAGCATAACATATAGATACAGTTCATTTGTTAATTAGTATGTCAACTACACTCTCTAAAATTAGTTCTGGAACATTCTTGGAAATGAAAGAGAAGTTATATAATCTCAAGAACACAAAATGGAGGAACACCTGTCATTTTGTCTAATGCTTTAATCTCCTGGTTTTAAAAGGAGCTACATTTGATTTTAATAGAAGTGGAGGTCATCCAGCACGATCTGATAGGCTTGTCACCTCCCATCACACTTTGAGGCACAACCTATGAAAAACAGACTGACTGAAAGGGCCCAGGAGAGGAGAGCAGAAGTTGGGCCAGAGTTGACTTCCAGAAACTGAGGCAGGGCCGGGGTGCCTCAGGCTGTAGAAGTACCATGTGAGGGCTCCATGCCATCCTGTTACCAGGAAGACATGACCTTGGGAAAAAGAACAGCTGCTGCTCTCTGGAGCCAAGTGCAGTAGGGCTGAGCTACCAGGAGAATCTGACTGAATGGGAGACAGGTGGTCAGAAGTTTTAGGTGCCCATCCCAGCTCTGTAGCCTAAAGCAGTTCCTTAGACGCTGGAATCCTCAGTTCTCTCCTCTATAAAATGGTGAAAGCATCACTGCCTTCCTACGCCATATGGCTGTTACGAGGATCAAATGAGATATTGGATAAAAGACACTTTGTAAGCTAAGCAGGGCTGAAGAATCAAAGGGGGTTATTATTCCCACCCTCCACCACCCCCCATAGCACCTGCCAGCCCGCAAGCCCAAGGGAAATGGCTCGCCCCAGTGTGCTCGATGCAGTAGAGATAACTTCCATCGGAAATAAAGCCGGGGCTCACTGTGAGTCAGAGATCTCAAGCTCTTCTTCCAAGACCATGGATGAGTTTATAATCATCTGCCCACACTCTCGCGGGTCATTTTCAGAGGTGATTACTCCGGATAATCAAAGTCAGGAATTCATTTTTGGCCAGGAGACAAAGCAAACCAAACTGACCCTGTATTTAAACCTGACAGAGTAACAGAAATAGTAATTTGGGGCTAATTAGCATAGTCCCAAATTAGTCAACAGAGCTAATGACATTTTCATCACACAGAAGAGTAAAACTGCTTAGGAGTTGTTTGCATTCAAGGTCCTCCATCACGTTTCCCATCACCGGACCCACCTGTCAGATGGCACAGGGGACTCTCCCTCTTCTCTGAATCACCTTCTCTCCTGGGCTTCGGGGACACCATTCTTTGTCCTCCTATTTATCCACTTGCTTGAGCCTTTGGGGCCTCCTTTGCTGGTTCCATCTTATCTTCCAGATTTCTAAATGACTGAATGCCCAGACTCAGTCCCTGCTCCTCTTCTCTATGGACAATCACCTCCTAGTGGTCTCCCCAGACTTGAGGCTTCACTTTCTCTGACGACTCCCAAGTGCGTGCACAGAACTCCTGTGCATCCATTGTCTGCTCCATATCTCTCCCTGGACGTGGAATAGATATTCAAACTTAACACACCTATAGCAGAACTTCTATTTTACAACCTGCACAATTTCTCTCATCTCAGCAAATGGCAAATCCATCCTTCCAGCAACTGAAGCCAAAAGCTTTGGGATCGCCCTCGCCGCTCTCTGTAATATCCCACGTCAGCTGTGTCAACGGATCTTCCTGGCTCAACCTTCAAAGTATATCCAGAATCTCGTTACGTGTCATCACCCCTATCAGTTCCAATTCACCCTCATTTTCCAACTAAATTACTACAATAGCGTCCTGCCTTGTCTCTCTGCTTTTTCCCTAGTCTTCTATAGTCCATTCTCAATACAAAACCTGGAATAATCTTCTTAAAACATTAGATCTTCTTCTCTCCCTCCCTCCCTTCCTTCCTTGGTTCCTACTTTCTTTCCTTCCTCCCTCCCTCACTCAGCCTCTCTCCCTCCTGCCCCTCATCACTAGGTGCCGTCAGCCTCATTTAGAGGAAAAGCCAACATCCTTACAATGGCATATAAAGCCCATACCTAAGCCTATAAGCCCCTTCACTCTCTGATCTCATGTCCGCATCATTCTCTCCACTCCACCCACCAATGCCAAGCACAGTCCTGCCTAAGGGCCTTGGCACTTGGTTCCCCGTCTTTCTTGTTTGCACCATGCCTCTACTCACAAGTCATGCCACCCGTGAAAGCTTTCCCAACAATCATAGTTTAAAAACTCCTCATACCCTGGCACTCACATCCCTCTTACCTGCCTTTCTTCTACTGTATGTGTGTGTGTATACATACACACACATACATGTGCATGCGTGCACATGCGTGCACACACGTATATACATGTATACACGTGCATCGTGTACGTATGCATGCATATACGTGCACACATACATGTGTACATGCATATATAGACATATACACATATGCACATACATACACACCGTATATTTGCTGTTGACTCTCATCCTTACTTAAAATTTAAGCTTCTACAGGATACTATGTGCCTGGCAGATAGTTGACATCTTGTTATTTTTATGATAAATAAGATATAAGTATATTTAAACATTCAACTTTCAAAATAAAAATATTACTAGCATTTCACATGACTTCTCAGCATAAGAGTAATGATTTTTAAGTTATATTCCATATGGTTATCTGGGTTTCAGATGTAGAGACAGAGAACATCTCTGGCTTTCATAGTATGGACTTGGTATGTGTGAGCAATGCAGTTTCCACGTTCTATCTCACAGGATTTTATGCGACATCATAAACTTAAAAGGCTTTATCAAAAATTCCCAAGACAGGGGAACCTGGAAGGCTCAGCGGGTTAAAGCCTCTACCTTCTGCTCGGGTCATGATCCCAGGGGCCTGGGATCGAGTCCCACATTGGGAGCCTGCTTCCTCCTCTCTCTCTGCCTGCCTCTCTGCCTGCTTGTGATCTCTGTCTGTCAAATAAATAAATGAAATCTTGAAAAAAAAAAATTCCCAAGACATGAAAGATGTTTTTCCTCAATATTTCCTTTTAGAAACTCACATGAGAGAGTTGATTAAAAAGATAAAGTATTGGGGCTCCTGGGTGGCTCAATTGGTTAAGTGTCTGCCTTTGTTCAGGTCATAATCCCAGTGTCCTGGGATCCAGTCCAGAAATGGGCTCTGCCTCAGTGGGGAATCTACTTCTCCCTCAGCCCTTCCCCCTACTCGTGCATGCACACATAGGCGTGCACACGTTTTCTCTCTCTCTCTCTCTCTCTCTCAAATAAATAAATAAAATCTTTTTTTAAAAAAAAGCAGGTAATACAAGTTTAGAAACATGCACATAGCTGGTATCTAAAATACATAAATTTGTTTTTAAAATCAGTAAGAAAACATTCAGTAAAAAATCTGTCAAACACAAAAAAATTTAAACAGGGTAAAAGAGATAAAAAACCACAAAGACAAATGACAAACTGGGAAAAGTCTCTTTAAACTTATAGTACAAGGGGCAGATATCCCTAATATATAAAGAGTTTCTA